>NC_041381.1:302046967-302073353 GCF_002162155.2 Triticum dicoccoides
CTTCACATGCGACGAGCGGCACGCCACGTCGTCGCCTGCTCCGGCTCGTTCCTGTCTCGGCCTCGCCGGGGGAGGGGAGGAGGGGTCCCGACCCCCCTTCCCCCTGCTCGACCTCGCACTACCGCATTGCTGCGCGCTAGGTTTTGATAGGACGCATTGCAGTTATTTTGTTTCCACCCCCACCACACGCACCCCAGAGCCACACCCCTAAGATATATAGTCGGGTCACGGATGTGACAGACTCGCCTCCGCATGCGACGATGCGGCATGTCGCGTCGTTTCCTGCTCCGGCTTGTTCCTATCTCGGCCTCGCAGGGGGAGGGGAGGGGGGTCCCTCCCCCCTCCCCCCTGCTCGGCCTCACGCTAGCGCATTTGTCAATAGGCCCAATGCCTATTTCAATGTCTACAAATATTTAAATCCTAAAATAACAAACAGAATTATAACTAAAGAAGTTCAAATAGTGAATATATAGAAGTTCGGGATAGTTATTCTTTGAAGACCAACAACTATTATAATTACGATAACATACTAGAAAAAATATAGAAGTTTAGGATAGTTATTCACCTCAAATTAACATGTTGATAACGATTAGCATACAAAAGTTCAGGATAGTTATTCACCTCAAATTAACATATTAAAAATGTTTAGCATACAGAAGTTCAGGATAGTTATTCACTGAAGACCAACAACTATAATAGGTACGAAAACATACTAGAAAAAATAAAAAATATATGCATATCCGTCGGCTAATTCCATGGTTGCTCATGGGACTAAGTCAAAAAAATCCAAAGCAATGCAAAAGAATGAAAAATAACATAAAAAAAGAAAGAAATACAGAGGCCTTGCTCCATTACCTTGCAAAGAAGGAAAAGCAGAAGTTCAGGTATGAACAACACAGAAGTCCATCTTGTACAACGACCCTTAGATGATCTAGAAAATGTGCATGCATACTTGGACTAATCCCATGATTTCTCATGAGACAAAGTCCAAGAAGAACATGTCAAGAACTAAAATTACAAAAAAACGAAACAAAGAAAATATATAGCACCATGCACCTTCGCCTTGCAAATGTGGAATGCAATGTGGAAAACCATAAGTTCAACCATTAATTAAAAGGAAGTCCAGCTTGTACTGAAGATAGTGGATGATCAAAAAAACTATCCCAAGAACATAGATTAGAAGGAAAAAAGGATGCATGTGCCTGTGGTCCAGCTTGACAGATACACACATGACGACAGTCAACAACATAAAACATACTTGATTTTTTATATAACAACAACAACGACAGACTAGATCGTAGCCTCATCTCCTAAAAGCATGCGTAAAGAGCACAGAAGTTTAGGTACGAAAGTTATAGTAGTACAACTTGTACAACCGAACATAAAATGATTGAAAAAACAACCCCGATTAAATTTGGTTCCCAGAATTAATCGTTTGGGTCAATTCCAACACGTACTGAAGTGCTACAATTGTTCGAAGTATGCAAACATGATAAACAAAAAAAGTATGCGTGCATACTTGGGACTAATCCTACGGTTGCACACTAGACAAACTCAAAACCAATTCAAAAAATTTGAAAATTACCAAAAACAGAAAAGAAATATAGAGCACAATGTTGCACCGGCTTACAACATGGAAACCTAGAAGTTCAATCACTGGTACAATAGAAGTCAAGCTTCTACTCTAGAGATTGGGAATAAGAAGTTCAAATAGTGATGATATAGAAGTCCGGGTTTATGTAAAACCTCGAACTAGCATACAGAAGTTCAGGATAGTTATTAACTTAAGTCCAACAAACTATTAGATAACGAGAACATACTAAAAAAAATAAAAAATATATGCATACCAATTGGCCAAACAATTAAATGGACTTGCTACACAATCAATGAAAAGAATGAAAAAATGACAGTAAAAAAAGAAAGAAATACAGAAGACTTGCTGCACAACCTTGCAAAATAAAGCAAAATAAGAAGTTCAGGTATGAACAACGCAGAAGTCCAGCTTGTACAACGGCCATTAGATGACACAGAAAACATGAACAAATGAATTCGTCAGAAGCATAAAATATTCTGCGCCTGATTAGAACACGTCCACACACCCTTGTAAATGATCTGCGAACTACCTGTCCACAAGAAAAACGAAAAGAGGGCAATCCAGAAACAACAAAAAAAACCGTGCAACAGCCGCGGGAGTGCCAACATCAAAATGCCAGAAATCAAACCGTATGGACCCTCTCGATTGAAATTGACGATGTAGTAAGCCTTCAATTTCACTACCGTACGCAAATCAGTGAGCAAACTTGACAGGAAAACAAGAAATTGCCGATGGCGGAGGATGCATCTCGGGCGGATGAAGAACACGGCCGGTTCCAAATTCACTTGAAATAACAAAATTTGTGCAACAAAATCATACCAAAACACAATTCCCATCGTGCCAGAGCTTCGACAACACCCACGGCATGCATTGAACTCGTAACAGACACAAGTTCATCATCACCCGAGACCAAATCCGCCAATGATCGTGATTCCTATTTAAAACATGCATTTAGTTGCTACAAAACATGTGCACATTACATTTATATAACAAACAACACGATTGATCAGAAAACTTGCGGTAGAGGGCACGGTTACGAAGATAGCCCGAAGGTCGAGTTTATACACGAAGTAGTCCAGGTTGTGTAACTCAGGAAGTCCAGGTTGTGATCAGAATAGTGTTTGTGTGTGTGTGTGTGTGTGTGTGTGTGTGTGCATGTGTGTGTATATATATATACACATATATATCCAATTTAGGCAACATCATATTCCCATGAACATTAGAATCGTTACCAAAAATTGAAATTACCTGGTAATTTAATAGGATTTTTACATATGTGCCCTTGACACTATAGCCATACTCATCCATCCCCACGCTCTTAATGTTTGCTCATTTTCCCCAGTCTCTTGTCCGAAACCCTCAGAAATAGTCACAAACGGTGGATGCCGTTGAAGGAAATATGCCCTAGAGGCAATAATAAAGTTATTATGTATTTCTTTAATTCATGATAAATGTTTATTATTCATGCTAGAATTGTATTAACCGGAAACTTAGTACATGTGTGAATACATAGACAAAACTTATAGTCCCTAGTATGCCTCTACTTGACTAGCTCGTTAATCAAAGATGGTTATGTTTCCTAACCATAGGCATGTGTTGTCATTTGATGAACGGGGTCACATCATTAGGAGAATGATGTGATGTACATGACCCATCAGTTAGCTTAGAATTATGATAATGTCACTTTCATTGCTACTGCTTTCTTCATGACTTATACAAGTTCCTCATACTATGAGATTATGCAACTCCCGAATACCGGAGGAACACTTTGTGTCCTACAAAACGTCACAACATAAAAGGGTGATTATAAAGGTTCTCTACAGGTGTCTCCGAAGGTGTTTGTTGGGTTGGCATATATCAAGATTAGGATTTGTCACTCCGTGTTTCGGAGAGGTATCTCTGGGCCCTCTCGGTAATACTCATCACTATTAGCCTTGCAAGCATTGTTACTAATGAGTTAGTTGCAGGTTGAAGTATTACAAAACGAGTAAAGAGACTTGCCGGTAACAAGATTGAACTAGGTATAATGATACCGACGATCGAATCTCGGGCAAGTAACATACCGATGACAAAGGGAACAACGTATGTTGTTATGCGGTTTGAATGATAAAGATCTTCGTAAAATATGTAGGAACCATTATGAGCATCCGCGTTCAGCTATTGGTTATTGACTGGAGACGTGTCTCGGTCATGTCTACATAGTTCTCGGACCTGTAGGGTCCGCACGCTTAACGTTCGATGGCAATTGGTATTATGAGTTTATTTGATATGATGTACCGAAGTTTGTTCGGAGTCCCGGATTAGATCACGGACATGACGAGGAGTCTCAAAATGGTCGAGACATAAAGATTCATATATTGGAAGGTTGCATTTGGACATCAGAATGGTTCCGAGTGGTTCGGGCATTTTTTTGGAGTATCGAGAGGTTACCGACCCCCCCCCCACCGGGAGAAGTTATGGGCCTTATGGGCATCAGAGGGAAGCACACCACCCAGAAGGGGCTGGTGCGCCCCCCTTTGGGCAGGAGGCCGAATTGGACTTGGGAAGGGAGCGCCACCCCCTTTCCTTCTCCTACTCCCTCTCCTTCCCCTTTTCCCCCTTGGTAGAAGGAAAAATAGGTGGGGCCGAATCCTACTAGGACTGGAGTCCTAGTAGGACTCCCCTCTCCCTGGCGCGCCCCTTGTTGGCCGGCCTCCTCCTCCCCTCCTTTATATACGGGGGCAGGGGGCACCCCAAAGACACAACAGACAATTTCTTAGCCGTGTGAAGTGCTCCCCTCCACAGTTTTACACCTCGGTCATATCGTCGTAGTGCTTAGGCGAAGCCCTGTGCAGGTAACTTCATCATCACCGTCACCATGCCGTCGTGCTGACAGAACTCTCCCTCGGCCTCAGCTGGATCTATAGTTCGAGGGACGTCACCGAGCTGAACATGTGTAGATCGCGGAGGTGTCGTGCGTTCGGTACTTGATCGGTCGGATCATGAAGACGTACGACTACATCAACCGTGTTTTCATAATGCTTCCGCTTTTGGTCTACGACGGTGCGTGTACACACTCTCCCCTCTTGTTGTTATGCATCACCTAAATAGATCTTGCGTGATCGTTGGAATTTTTTTGAAATTACCACGTTCCCCAACAGTGGTATCAGAGACAGGTCTATGCGTAGATGTTATATGCACGAGTAGAACATATAAGAGTTGTGGGCGATAATAGTCATACTGCTTGCCAGCATGTCATACTTTGATTCAGCGGTATTGTTGAATGAAGCGGCTTAGACCGACATTACACGTACGCTTCCGCGAGACTGGTTCTACTGACGTGCTTTGCACATAGGTGGCTGGTGAGTGCCTGTTTCTCCAACTTCAGTTGAATCGAGTGTGGCTACGCTTGGTCCTTGTTGAAGGTTAAAACAGCACACTTGACGAAAAATCGTTGTGGTTTTGATGCGTAGGTAAGAATGGTTCTTACTAGAAGCCCGTAGCAGCCACGTAAAACTTGCAACAACAAAGTAGAGGACGTCTAACTTGTTTTTGCAGGGCTTGCTGTGATGTGATATGGTCAAGCATGATATGATATAAATTGTTGTATGAGATGATCATGTTTTTTTACAAAGTTATCGGCAACTGGCAGGAGCCATATGGTTGTCGCTTTATTGTATGCAATGCAATTGCCATGTAATTGTTTTACTTTATCACTAAGCGGTAGCGATAGTCGTAGGAACAATAGTTGGCGAGACGGCAACAATGCTACGATGGAGATCAAGGTGTCGCGCTGGTGATGATGGAGATCATGACGATGCTTCGGTGATGGAGATCATGAGCACAAGATGATGATGGCCATATCATGTCGCATATTTTGATTGCATGTGATGTTTATCCTTTATGCATCTTATTTTTCTTAGTATGGTGGTAGCATTATAAGATGATCCCTTACTAAATTTCAAGGTATAAGTGTTCTCCCTGAGTATGCATCGTTGCTACACTTCGTCGTGCCGAGACACCATGTGATGATCGGGTGTTATAAGCTCTACGTTCACATACAATGGGTGCAAGCCAGTTTTGCACATGCAGAATACTCGGGTTAAACTTGACGAGCCTAGCATATGCAGATATGGCCTCGGAACACTGAGACCGAAAGGTCGAGCGTGAATCATATAGTAGATATGATCAACATAGTGATGTTCACCATTGAAAACTACTCCATCTCACGTGATGATCAGACATGGTTTAGTTGATTTGGATCACATGATCACTTAGATGATTAGAGGGATGTCTATCTAAGTGGGAGTTCTTAAGTAATATGATTAATTGAACTTTAGTTTATCATGAACTTAGTCCTGATAGTATTTTGCAAATTATGTTGTAGATCAATAGCTCGCGTTATAGCCTCCCTATGTTTTTTATATGTTCCTAGAGAAAACTAAGTTGAAAGATGATAGTAGCAATGATGTGGACTGGGTCCGTGATCTGAGGTTTATCCTCATTGCTGCAAAGAAGAATTATGTCCTTGATGCACCGCTAGGTGATAGCCTATTGCAGGAGAAGATACAAACGTTATGAACGTTTGCCTAGCTCAGTGTGATGACTACTTGATAGTTTAGTGCACCATGCTTTACGGCTTAGAACCGGGACTTCAAAAACATTTTCGAAACATTACAGAGCATATGAGATGTTCCAAGAGCTGAAATTGGTATTTCACACTCATGACCATGTCAAGAGGTATGAGACCTCTGACAAGTACTTTGCCTAAAAGATGGAGGAGAATTGCTCAACTAGTGAGCATGTGCTCGGAATGTCTGGGTACTACAATCACTTGAATCAAGTAGGAGTTAATCTTCCAGATAAGATAGTGATTGACAAAATTCTCTAGTTACCATCACCAAGTTACTGAAACTTCGTGATGAACTATTGTATGCAAGGGATGACGAAAATGATTCCCGAGCTCTTCGTGATGCTGAAATCGATGAAGGTAGAAATCAAGAAAAATCATCAAGTGTTGATGATTAAACCAGACCACTAGTTTCAAAAAAAGGGCAAAGGGAAAGAATGGGAACTTCAAAGAAGAATGACAAGCAAGTTGTCACTCCCGTGAAGAAGCACAAACCTAGACCTAAGCCTGAAACTGAGTGCTTCTACTGCAAAGGAAATGGTCACTGGAAGCGGAAATGCCCTGAATATTTGGTGGATAAGAAGGATGGCAAAGTGAACAAGGGTATATTTGATATACAGGTTATTGATGTGTACCTTACTAGTGTTTATAGTAGCCCCTGAGTACTTGATACTTGTTCGGTTGCTAAGATTAGTATCTCGAAACAGGAGTTACAGAATAAACAGAGACTAGTTGAGGGTGAGGTGATGATGTGTGTTTGAAGTGGTTCCAAGATTGATATGATCATCATCGCACACTCCCTATACTTTCCAGATTAGTGTCGAACCTAAATAAACGTTATTTGGTGTTTGCGTTGAGCATAAATATGATAAGATCATGTTTATTGTGATACGATTATTCATCTAAGAGAGAGAATAAATTGTTATTCTGTTTACATAAATAAAACCTTCTATGGTCATACACCCAATGTTGATGGTTTATTGAATCTTGATCGTAGTAAAACACATATTCATAATATTGATGCCAAAAGATGCAAAGTTGATAATGATAATGCTACATATTTTTGGCACTGCCGTTTGGGTCATATCAGTGTAAAGCGCATGAAGAAACTCCATAAAGATGGATTTTTGGAATCACTTGATCATGAATCATTTGATGCTTGCAAACCGTGCCTTATGGGCAAGATGACTAAAACTCCGTTCTTCGGAATAGTAGAACGAGCTAGTGACTTATTGGAAATAATACATACCGATGTATGCGGTCCAGTGAGTGTTGATGCTCATGGCGGGTATCATTATTTTCTGACCTTCACAGATGATTTGAGCAGATATGGCTATATCAACTTAATGAAACACAAGTCTGACACATTTGAAAAGTTCAAGGAATTTCAGAGTGAAGTGGAGAATCATCGTAACAAGAAAATGAAGTTTCTACAATCTGATCATAGAGGAGAATATTTGAGTTACGAGTTTGGCCTTCATTTAAAACAATGTGGAATAGTTTCACAGCTCACGCCACATGTAACACCATAGCGTAATGGTGTGTCCGAACGTCATAATCGCACTTTATTGGATATGGTGTGATCTATGATGTCTCTTACCAGGTTACCACTATTGTTTTGTAGTTATGCATTAGAGACAACTATATTCACGTTAAACAGGGCACCATCAAAATCCGTTGAGACGATGCCTTATGGAACTATGGTTTGTCAAGAAACCAAATTTGTTATTTCTTAAAGTTTGGGGCTGCGATGCTTATGTGAAAAAGCTTCAACCTAATAAGCTCGAAGCCAAATCAGAGAACTGCATCTTCATAGGATACCCAAAGGAAACTGTTGGGTACACCTTCTATCACAGATCCGAAGGCAAGATATTCATTGCTAAGAATGGATCCTTTCTAGAGAAGGAGTTTCTCTCGAAAGAAGTGAGTGGGAGGAAAGTAGAGCTTGATGAGGTAACTGTACCTTCTCCCAAATTGGAAAGTAGTTCATCACAAAAATCAGTTCTAGTGATTCCTACACCAATTAGTGAGGACGCTAATGATGATGATCATGAAACTTCAGATCAAGTTACTATAGAACCTCATAGGTTTTCCAGAGTATGGTCCGCACCATAGTGGTACGGTAATCCTATTCTGAAAGTCATGCTACTAGACCATGATGAACCTACGAACTATGAGGAAGCGATGATGAGCCCAGATTCCGCCAAATGGCTTGAGGCCATGAAATCTGAGATGGGATCCATGTATGAGAACAAAGTGTGGACTTTGGTGGACTTGCCCGATGGTCGGCAAGCCATATTAAATAAATGGATCTTCAAGAGGAAGACGGACACTGATAGTAGTGTTACTATCTACAAAGCTCGACTTGTCGCAAAAGGTTTTTGACAAGTTCAAGGTGTTGACTACAATGAGATTTTCTCAACTGTAGCGATGCTTAAATCCGTCCGGATCATGTTAGCAGTTGCCATATTTTATGAAATTTGGCAAATGGATGCCAAAACTACATTCCTTAAATGGATATTTCTTAAAGAAGAGTTGTATATGATACAACCAGAAGGTTTTGTCAATCCTAAAGGTACTAACAAGGTGTGCAAGCTCCAGCGATCCATCTATGGACTGGTGCAAGCATCTCGGAGTTGGAATATACGCCTTGATGAGTTGATCAAAGCATATAGTTTTATACAGACTTGGAATGAAGCCTGTATTTACAATAAAGTGACCGGGAGCTCTATAGCATTTCTAATATTATATGTGGATGACATATTGTTGATTAGAAATAATATAGAATTTCTGGATAGCATAAAGGGATACTTGAATAAGAGTTTTTCAATGAAAGACCTTGGTGAAGCTGCTTACATATTGGGCATCAAGATCTATAGAGATAGATCAAGACGCTTAATTGGACTTTCACAAAGCACATACCTTGGTAAAGTTTTGAAGAAGTTCAAAATGGATCGGTCAAAGAAAGGGTTCTTGCCTGTATTACAAGGTGTAAAGTTGAGTAAGACTCAAAGCCCGACCACGGCAGAAAATAGAAAGAGAATGAAAGTCATTCCCTATGCCACAATCATAGGTTCTATAAAGTATGTTGTGCTATGTACCAGACCTATTGTGTACCCTGCCCTGAGTTTGGCAAGGGAGTACAATTTTGATGTAGTAGTAGATCACTGGACAGCGGTCAAGATTATCGTTAGTGAGAACTAAGGAAATATTTCTCGGTTATGGAGGTGATAAAAGAGCTCGTCATAAAGAGTTACATCGATGCAAGCTTTTACACCGATCCAGATGACTCTAAGTCTCAATCTGGATACATATTGAAAGTGGGAGCAATTATCTAGAGTAGCTCTGTGCAGAGCGTTGTAGACATAGAATATTTGCAAAATACATAAGGCTCTGAACGTGACAGACCCGTTGACTAAATTCTCTCACGAGCAAAACATGATCACACCTTAGTACTCTTTGGGTGTTAATCACATAGCAATGTGAACTAGATTATTGACTCTAGTAAACCCTTTGGGCGTTGGTCACATGACGATGTGTACTATGGGTGCTCATCACATACAGATGTGAATATTGGTGATAAATCACATGGTGATGTGAACTAGATTATTGACTCTAGTGCAAGTGTGAGACTAAAGAAAATATGCCCTAGAGGCAATAATAAAAATAATATTTATTTCCTTAATTCATGATAAATGTTCAGTATTCATGCTAGAATTGTATTAACCGGAAACTTAGTACATGTGTGAATACATAGACAAAACTTATAGTCCCTAGTATGCCTCTACTTGACTAGCTCGTTAATCAAAGATGGTTATGTTTCCTAACCATAGACATGTGTTGTCATTTGATGAATGGGATCACATCATTAGGAGAATGATGTGATGGACATGTCCCATCCGTTAGCTTAGCATTATGATCGTGTAAGTTTCATTGCTACTGCTTTCTTCATGACTTATACAAGTTCCTCATACTATGAGATTATGCAACTCCCGAATATCGGAGGAACACTTTGTGTGCTACCAAAAATCCAATGTAAAAGGGTGATTATAAAGGTGCTCTACAGGTGTCTACGAAGGTGTTTGTTGGGTTGGCATATATCGGGATTAGGATTTGTCACTCCGTGTTTCGGAGAGGTATCTCTGGGCCCTCTTGGGAATACTCATCACTATAAGCCTTGCAAGCATTGTAACTAATGAGTTAGTTGCAGGATGAAGTATTACGGAACGAGTAAAGAGACTTGTCGGTAACGAGATTGAACTAGGTATAATGATACCGACCATCGAATCTCGGGCAAGTAACATACCGATGACAAAGGGAACAACGTATGTTGTTATGCGGTTTGACTGATAAAGATCTTCGTAGAATATGTAGGAACCAATATGAGCATCCACGTTCGGCTATTGGTTATTGACTGGAGACGTGTCTCGGTCATGTCTACATAGTTCTCGGACCTGTAGGGTCCGCACGCTTAACGTTCGATGACGATTGGTATTATGAGTTTATGTGATATGATGTAGCAAAGTTTGTTCGGAGTCCCAGATGAGATCACGGACGTGGCGAGGAGTCTCAAAATGGTCGAGACATAAAGATTCATATGTTGGAAGGTTGCATTTGGACATCGGAATAGTTCCGAGTGGTTCAGGCATTTTTTTGGAGTACCGGGAGGTTACCGGAACCCCCCGGGAGAAGTTATGGGCCTTATGGGCCATAAGAGGGAAGCACACCAGCCCACAAGGGGCTGATGCGCCCCCCTTTGGACAGGAGGCCGAATTGGACTTGGGAAGGGTCGCCGCCTCCCTTTCCTTCTCCTACTCCCTCTCCTTCCCCTTTTCCCCCTCCGGTAGAAGGAAAAAAAGGCGGGGCCGAATCATACTAGGACTGGAGTCCTAGTAGGACTCCCCTCTCCCTGGCGCGCCCCTTGTTGGCCGGCCTTCTCCTCCACTCATTTATATACAGGGGCAGGGGGCACCCCAAAGACGCAACAGACAATCTCTTAGCCCTGTGCGGTGCCCCCTCCACAGTTTTACACCTCGGTCATATCGTCATAGTGCTTAGGTGAAGCCCTGTGCCGGTAACTTGATCATCACCGTCACTATGCCGTTGTGCTGACGGAACTCTCCCTCGGCCTCAGCTGGATCTAGAGTTCGAGGAACGTCACCGAGCTGAACGTGTGCAGATCACGGAGGTGTCGTGCGTTCGGTACTTGATCGGTCGGATCATGAAGACGTACGACTACATCAACCGCATTGTCATAACGCTTCCGCTTTTGGTCTACGAGGGTACGTGGACACACTCTCCCCTCTCGTTTCTATGCATCACCTAGATAGATCTTGCGTGATAGTAGGAATTTTTTTGAAATTACCACATTCCCCAACAGCCATTGAGTCAATGCTTTGACCGTTAACTCTGACTAGTGGGGCCGCGCTGGACTGTGTCGCCTGTTAGACCTGACAAGTGGGGCGGCCTTGGATGGTGGCGCTGTTCGACCGGCCGTGGTTTCATTGGACTGTTGGGCCATTGCATGAAATGTCTGCGCGTGCCGCCATGATAGAAGCCTGCAATGCATGCACGACGTATACAGCTAGCCTGCTATACATGCACGTGGCTAGCCTGCCTGCATGCACCGATGCGTGCCGACCGAGCCGCTTTCGTGCATGCCAGCCACCACGGATGCAACGACGGTCGCTGCCTGCATGCGTCGATGCTTGTCTCCTCGATTTAGAACATTGTTTGATGCTTTTTGATCCACTCGCATCTACACCTGTTTTGCTATGACAAATAAATTGAACAATATTTTTTTATTGTTTTTGGCTGCATGACTAGGTGGCTACATATCTTAATTTTTTGTGGCTTCCTCAACATAGTGGTGGCTTGTGTAGCTATGCATGCACTAGGTGCTTACGAACAAAGCGAGCTCTCTCAAAAAACAATCAAAATTCAAGAAAAAGTACAAACTAGCAAGAACTTAATAATAGGATAGATTGAAAACTTAATAGTAGAACTTAATAACATAACATAGATAGGTCCAACATGCCCAGAGCACGATCATATAGTTCAATTACAACTTAATAACATAACATAGATTCAAAAAAGAAGAAAAAAAGAGGGTTCTAAACCCTAGCCAGCGCCTTCTCCACCTCGCTTCTCCTTGCTCCTCCTCCACCTCGCTCCTCCAGGCGCCCTTCACTGCTCCTCCGGGGTTATGTCGATGGGGTACGTCAGAGTGTGCATGCGCGACGCGGTGGGGAAGATGTTGCTGTACTCCGTGAAGATGTTGTGGGTGGTGAAAGCGATGAACTTGCAGCCACACCAAAACACGCGGCCGGGGAGGTAGAAGGCATCGAAAGGGTTGGTGAAGTGGGCAATGATAGCAACCATCACCCCATTTCGGATGACCTCCTTGACGTGGAACATCATTGGAGATCCCCATGGGAGGTGGCGGTAGCCGGCCGCGAGGAAGAACTTGGTGAAGCCCCTTGCGGTCCTCCACCTTGACATCGCCCACACACGTAGTGTATGCTCAATGTACACGTCGGCAAGGTAGAGCCTCTCCGACAAGGTGGATGGGAAGCAGTAGGTTGGTCCAGTGTACTGCATGGTCAAAGACGATGGGGTCGAAGAACAAGAAGGGCAGATGGCAGAGGATGGGAGATAGATGAGGTATGTGAGAGGAAGAAGAAGATAATGGGTGGCTTAAATAGCCATAGTTCGACATGTTATTTCACCGTGGCAGTAATGGGATCAAATGTGAACTAGCTCATTTTCACACCCACCGCGGCATCGGGAACTCAAAACAAGGGTCAAGCAAAAAAAAACAGAGCCAATGCGACGGCCCAACCAGACTTGGTTTCATTTTGAGCCCAATAACTACGTTTTTTGCGGAGTCAATGGTGGGCGAGCACAACCAATGGGAGAATATCTCGCGGATCGCCCCATGATCCAACAATACGGAGCCGTCCATTTGATCCAACGGCGCGGAGCCTGCACGCAGCCAGCCCTTCTAGAAGACCACATCTGATGGCTGTCGCTTGGCGCTAGTGTATGATCGGGCGGCTGATGTTCGGAGCTAGGGTTAGGCGTAACCCCGCGGGGTTTAGAGGGGTTTTGAGCTGGTCAACGGGGTTATCTAGGCTTTGACTGATCATAACAATTTTTCTAAAAAAATAGAAAAAATGAAACCTTCGCCATTCATCGTTTTATAAGAGACACTAACGAGGAAAAAAATACTAAACTTGATATACGATTTTTTTTTTAAAACCTAGGTGGCACGATCGAGGTCAAATGAGCAGCATTAATTTAAAAAAAAATCAAAAAAATCAAAATCTGCGCACAATGTTGTCTTATGTGACGTGTTACCAACCAAAAATCATAAACTTATTCTATAGACATTTTCATGAAAAAACCTTCACATATATGAGCTATCACGTACAACGTTGCAGAGAGTTCAAGGAGAGGTGGTAGGGTTCCCTTAGGTTTTTGAAAATTTAAAAAAATCAAAAAAATTCACCAAAGCTTGATTCAAAATGAATAAGGAGGATCTTGACTTAGTTTTCCATTTTCATATTTTAAACGTGTCTTTAATGGTTTTTTATTAAAGCATAATTTTTTCAAAAAAATGTAAAAATATGAAGATTAATTCAATAAATAGTGAGACTTCGAATCTACACTATATAGATTGAATATGTGTTAATAAAAAAATATTTGACTCATTTGGAGTAGGTCCAAAAAAACTTGATTACAAATGGAGATCATTTGGAGCACATATCTCATGACTATAAGTTTTACCACGCAAAAGAGATCGGATTGATCACCTAACATTTATAGTAGTTCATCAAACTTTGCAACATCACACCACAGGGCAATGGACTTCAAGTGTTGATTCAAAGTCAAATTTTGCGTCAAACTGAAATTGGAATATTTGATCTGTTATTGGAATATATATTTGATCTGCTATCGGAATACTTGATCAAATGATGGACTATCTTCATTCAAATGTTATTTTTTCTCTGTTATTGGAATATTTGATCAAATGATGGACTATTTGTTCTTTTTGCTTATTCTTTGCAGCATGTCTGACTTGTGAAGCAACACTGAAGCAGCATGTGTGATCATTGCAACACCTAAACTCATAGCTCACAACATCTAAACAGAACATACCGTGCACCACAAGCAAATTTAAGGGCAGACAAATATAGATAGAATAATACATTACTACCATAGATCACACACAAGGTTCAGATACCACCACACAAAGTTTACCAAACAACCACATTCAGTTTACCAAAAGTAAAAGATAAAGATAAAACATCATCACATCATCACATCACACTAGAGTCAGGGCCTTCATGAGGGCAGCATGCTGCCCCCTGATCTTGTAGTCCTCCCCGTGAATCGCTACATCCTCTGCATGATACATAAGGTGATCGAAGCGGCCATCCTTTGGCTTTGGCTTGGTGGTGCAGTAGGGGCAGTACCATTTCTTGATCTTGCGGTTGTAGAAGGAAGCAACTTCCTTAGCCTTGATCTTCTCTACCTCCTTCGCTGTGAAGGACGCGACATTGCCGTTATAAACATCTTCTCGAGAATCATATTGCACACATGAATAATACATTATAGATTCATATACACCATGTCAAAGGAACTAAATGAACAATCTAAATTTTAAGTAGGCTTACCTCATATTCTTCATCGTGACTATACTCTGGATCGTATGGGTCGAACCCAGTAAGGCCCAGCTTCCTCTTACTCCCCACAGAATCATTCTCCTGAATATACAATTACATCCATTACTAGTAAATACAGAAGCCAACTGATAATTTAGATATGCACACATGATAAATTGATCATATTATCCATACTATGATCCTATTTGCATTTTCCATTGTCATGCACACGCATTGAGCAACAAAGCTCATATAACTACATATTATGGACAAATTTATATATTGGTGAATCAAGTAAGTTCTTAATCAATTAATAGGTACATCAAAATTAATGCATTCCATTTGGGCATATGACATTCAAAACACAAATCTATGTAGCATTCAAAAACAAATCTAAGCATACATGTCTGTAGCATTCAAAACCCCAATCTGAGTAGCATTCAAAAACAAATCTAATAATCACATGTAGCATTTAAGCACAGAGATCCCTATCCCTCATTAAGATCTGTCTAGCATTTTTGTAATGAATGTAATCCAAAAAAACCCCATACAAAAGACCCCCATCCCCCCCATATAGAAAACCCCATCCCTCAAACCAACTACTCTAACCATTTCTACTACCTTACGAATCACAATCCAACCAATGAAACTAGGGACTAACTCTACCATCTAAATAGGGTCCTAAATATTGCAACTAGGGTACAAGCAAATGGAAGTACCTCCTGTACCACCTTCTCCTTGCCAGGCTGCGCATCTGGATGGACTGCACCGCTCGACGCTGTCACCTTCAGCTCCGGCAGCGCCGAGGCGGAGCCTGCCACCTCCTTCTCCACATCCATAGCCGCGACAGCGGTTGCGAGTTTCCCCGCACCATCGTGGACGCCACCTACGTCCTGCACTGCATCTATCGCACCCGCGCTGCAGATCTCCAGCCGCTGCGCCGGCGTCGCCACGAGCGTCCGCCATCAATATGAGGGAGGCGATGAAGGTGAGGAAGAGGATGCGTGGGGGAGAGCGAGACGGTGCGGTGGAGGAGAGACACGGTGGGGGAGAGGGAGACGATGCGGCAGGAAGGGGATTTGGGGGGAAATGGTAGGGGCGAGGTGGTTCCCCCTCTTATGGATGGGACTTTTCTGGCATGTTCCATGGACATGTGCTACCCCACGACCGCGGTCAGTTGCATGAACGCCTATGCAGCCCCACTAGTCAGAGTTAACGGTCAAGCCATTGACACGACGTCAACGTCTAGTTTGCCCATTTGTGAGAGTTTCAGCCAAGGGAGTGGGGAAAAGTGAGCAAAAGTTGAGAGTGTGGGGATGGAGTGAGTACAACTAAGGAACCAGGGGCACAATTGTAAAAATCCCTAATTTAATTGGCATGTGTGATCTCAAGTACTTAGTCAAATATGTGTAGCAACATGGGCTGTGCGTGTAACTGTAGTAGTGGTATCCTCATCAGACCAAGACCGGCCCTGGTCACTGGATGCGATGGTCGTTAGAGGCATGGCTGCAAGACACCGCCGTCCCAAGGTGGCGATGCGGTGCAGATTTGGAAGCATGTATCGCATGGGGAGGGAACACCCAGCGGCGATGCATCCTGGTTGTTGGGCGGCGGCGTGTTGTGAACGGCCCCCTAGATGCGGCATGGTTCTTGGGTGGTGCGACGCATTGTGGTTATCAGGCAGCGGCAACGCGTGGAGAACGGACTCTCGGCGCGGCGTGGTTCTTGGGTAGTGGGGGCCTGGCCTGGTTATCGGGCTGTGGCGGCGGGTGGGGAACGGACTCCTGGCGTGATCTATTCTAGGAACACTCTATTTTGGACCATAAACTATTTTACGGTATAACCAAAAACGATTTTGCGGTACAAAATTTTACGGGATCCGCTGGAGATGCACTTATCCTCTCGGTTACAATGGCTGGAAACAAGACAAGGGAGGCGGTCGATGCAGCATTGTAACTGGTAGGTGTAGATTTTTCGTTTCCGTGCCGGAGATTCCCATAATTATATTTATATGACAAATGTTTTCTACCACTAGTGATAGTTACCACTACTTGCATTTTGTATTCTGTATGTAGTATCTGTCAAAATCGAGAGTATGTACGTATAGTACGTGCACTGGTACGCGTTGGTGCTATAAAAACGGGTTTTAACCCCTTTCTGCGATGGCATTTGTAACCGTCGCCTAGTGAGTGATGGCGATAGGGGGTTCTTCCCACACGATCCAAAAACCGTCGGGGATACGCCCTCCTGGCACACACGCTCGGCAAAATGAGGTCGTGTGCGACCGGCGAGAGCTCAAATACGGAAATACGTACAGTAGAGCTAAAAAATACAATTATATAGGAGAAATTGTTTCCGGTCGCAAGTACATCCCACACAGTCAGTCCCCGCTAAACGTTTCCGTTTGTATGTACATTCCACGCAGTCGCTCCAAGGAAAACGTTTCCGTTCACAGGTACATCACACACAATTTTCCCCGTTAAATCGTTTGTGATAGCGTTGCCATTGCACACGATATTAATAATTTTATCGTTTGCGTTACTGAATGCTCACACATGGTGCGTAGAAGAAACTGTGTGTTAAAGGCTATCCATCACACACAGTTTTTATGTGGTAAACATTTGCGCAAGGTGGCCTAACGCAAACAGTTTTCAAGAGAACGTCGTGTGTGATTGTTCATTGATCCAACACGGTTTATTCCTAGAAACTATGTGCGTTTCCTAAGGTCATAGCCCATGGCATTTTCTGAATAACCGTTTGCAATAGCAAAACCCAATTAGCAGGCTAATTGCCCTATTATTAATAATCCATTTATTAATCTAATTGGCATTCATATTAAGCACACAATATATTTCATTTCCATATTAAGGAAGCAGGATTTCATAATTGAAATACATCAGAGTACAACATGATATAGCTTCAGCACTCATCTACCCCATTACACAACTGCACCAGCACCAAGTTTCACATGCAACATGTAGAACCTTTCGAAACTAGCATCATAGACGGTATATAGACAGATGCATCTCATCTGGAAAACTGCTGAAGCAGAAGGCGAATATTGAGCCTTCATTCATGTTGAAGGTCTTTGCAACTTTAGGCCAGTGCCTGTGGATGATTGACCGTCCGTCCTTCATCCTCTTCAGGAACACTTCAATATTGAACCATGGGCGTTGTATGAAAACCTTCCTCACCTCCTGACCATATAGGTGGTTTGAGAGGTAATCATCAGTGAACTGCTTTGGAAAGGCCTGAAAACAAGGATGTGCATAAATATCTTCTCTATATTGGAAATGGGGCAAAGGAATAAAAAAGGCAAGGTATAATAGTTAGTACCATCTTGTATTGAACTAATGTCTTCTTCATTGTGCATACAAAGATCTTGTTGTTTTTGTCGCTAATTTCTTTATCCTAACAATCTTTCTGAGTTTATTTACTTGATTGATATTCATGGACAACTCATTTCCCCATATGCAAAAAGGGTCGAATAGTGGGTCAAAACCTCTGACAGCAGGACCTACATGTGCAAGACCAAATTGTTTAAAACCTAAATATTAGAATGGTTCCTGCAATTGCACAACAATGTGCTATTAGACAATGGACCATGCACGTGCTAACTGATGGATTCATGTACCTAGGGTAGGGTCATAGGCCTGACCTAGATGTCCTACCCAAGGACACCCTTAGAAGAGATCACCTTCCAGTCGACCAAGGAGGAACCCACTCGACTGACTAGAAGGACTCGACCATGGAGACTCACTCGACCATGAAGATACACTCGACCACCAGAAGGTCAGAAGGCACTCTGTACTGCAACGGCCTGTAATTGAATAGACTTAATGATAGTTAAGGCACTTTATGTGGGGCGTTACCAATAACGCCCCAGACTTAATGTACTTTAACCCCTTCGTTATGTGGGTTGGCAGGGGTCCTGGTGCACTCTATATAAGCCACCCCCCTCCATAGGCAGAGGGGTTCGCACTCTTGTAACACCTATACACATAATCCACTCGACCGCCTCAGGGCTCCGAGACGTAGGGCTTTTACTTCCTCCGAGAAGGGCCTGAACTCGTACATCGCTTGTGTTTACGACCTCTCCATAGCTAGGACCTTGCCTCTCCATACCTACCCCCACTCTACTGTCAGACTTAGAACCACGACAGTTGGCGCCCACCTTGGGGCCGGTGTTTTAGCGATTTGTGGAGAAGTTGCGGTTTTTCCGAGTACTTTCATCATGATGACTGCTGGAGTTTTGGTCGAGGGGCGCAAGATCCGTCTCGGCGCTCTCACCTTTGTCGCCGACGACTCCGCGTGGCTCCAGGAGGCTCCACTCGACATTGATGCGCTCCCCGTCCGCGGTGCGACGCATTTTCGCGCATGTGTCCGCGGTGTTCTGCTGCGGCAACCGTCGACCCCGTATCGGTCGACTCCTTTATCGGCCACCCGCCCGGTCTCCCACCAGCGCAAGCGCTCTGGTCGGTCGAGGCTCCAGCGATGGGTGAAGCACGCGGTGGCTCGCCAGACAGCCACCGCCCAGGTCGCGACAATTGAGCCCGACGAGTCTCTCTACGGCCTGTTCGATCTGTCGACTGGCTCCATAGAGACTGCATCCGAATGCGATGGCAGTGATCCGGCGGCGGAAATTCTCATGGTCGACGGGCCCCGCAGTCCTCCCGGCTTCGCCCATGGGGGCGGAGCGGGCGGTGGAGGTGACCCCGCACAAGACCACGAAGAGTACCAGCCCGAGACACTCGACTCTCTGTAGAGAGAAGAGCTTCGCCGCAGGAACATGGATGCCCTGCATACTCCCATCGCGGGAGAAACCCCCGAGGCTCGCGCCTTGGAGGAAGCACGTTTGGCCAATGTGGCTGAATGCGCTCGTCTGGAGAACCTTCAGCGAGCACTCGACGAGCGCGCGCGGCAACGAGTCCCCGAAGCCAGCCGACGTCGACTCTTCCCGCCGACTCAGGTATACCGCACGCCAATTCAGAATTTAGCAGCTGCAACCCGTATAGCAGAGTCCATCCAGCCTTCACAGTCGGAAGCTGGGAGAGGCTTGATGCAGATCAGAGATTTACTCCGAGCAGCAGGAGACCAGAACTCAGCCGTGTCGCAGTCGCGCAACAGAATTCACAGTCGATCCGTCGCTGCGAATACGGTTCAGTCGGCTCACAGTCCCAGATCGCCTCCGCGGCGGGAAGGGCGCGACAACCAGAGATCAGTATGGAGACCGACACGACCGGGATGACAGGCGTCGAGTGCCCGTTTCCCCTCCGAGGGAAGGGTCTCACGCTCCTCGGCGACAGGACGACGGGCGTCAGTTCAGTACGGGGCGAAGAGTTCCGGTCGACCCCAGAGAACCAGGCTTCTACGCGCGATCCATTATCGTGCAGGGCTTGGTCGACCGGAACAGAGCCCATTGAGGTGGACCCGAGAGAGATGCACCCACGAGCAGTCGAGTGCATGTTTCTGGTCCAGAGTGTTTTAGCAGGGCTATCAGAGCCGCAGTGATTCCTCCCAATTTCAGGTTGGCAACAGGAGTCAGCAAATTCACTGGGGAGTCCAAGCCTGAAACTTGGCTTGAAGATTACCGAGTGGCTGTTCAGATTGGTGGTGGGAATGACGAGGTGGCCATGAAGCATTTGCCCCTCATGTTGGAAGGTTCTGCCATGGCATGGCTGAATCAGTTACCTCCTAGCAGTATTTACACTTGGAAAGATTTGTCCCGAGTGTTCGTCAGAACTTTTGAAGAAACTTGCAAGCGACCGGCTGGTTTGACAGAGCTGCAAGTCTGTGTGCAGAAGACCAATGAGACTCTCCGAGAGTACATTCAGAGGTGGATCACTCTGCACCATACTGTGGAAAATGTATCTGATCATCAGGCAGTTTGCGCCTTCAAAGATGGCGTCAAGAACAGAGAATTGAGTCTGAAGTTCGGTCGAACCGGGGACATGACCCTGAGTCGAATGATGGAGATTGCTACCAAGTACGCCAACGGCAAGGAAGAGGATCGACTCCGAAGCGGCAAGTACAAGCCAAGTCAGTCGGAGAAGGGAAATTCCAGTCGGAAACAGAAGCGGAAAGCCGAGCCAGCAGCTCCTGGAGAGGCCCTGGCCGTGACTCAGGGGAAATTCAAGGGGAAGCCAAAAGGATCCTGGAATCCTAAGAAAGTAAAGGATAAAGAAGGAAACGACGTGATGGATATGCCATGCCATATCCACACGAAGAAAGATGAAGAGGGCAACATCATTTACCCAAAGCACACCACTCGCCAGTGTCGACTCCTGATCCAGCAGTTTCAGGGAAAACAGTCTAAGGACAAGGAGAAGGAGTCAGACAAGGACGGAGACAAAGAGGACAGTGAGGAAGGATATCCACATGTCAACTCCACTCTGATGATCTTCGCAGACGTGGAAAGCAAGAGTCGACTGAAAGTCATTAACCGTGAGGTGGACATGGTTGCCCCAGCAAAAGCAAGTTATCTGAGATGGTCCCAAACACCCATCACATTCGACCAATCTGATCACCCGACTCACATTGCCACCCCTGGGAGGCAAGCTTTGGTGGTCGATCCAGTTGTTGAAGGCACTCGACTGACGAAAGTGCTGATGGACGGTGGTAGTGGGCTGAACTTGTTGTATGCAGACACACTGAAAGGAATGGGCATCCCGATGTCCCGACTGAGCACTAGCAACATGAGTTTCCACGGAGTCATACCACGGAAGAAAGCCGAGTCACTCGGCCAAATAGCTCTGGACGTGGTTTTTGGTGATTCTAAGCATTTTCGCAAGGAAAAGTTGACCTTTGAGGTTGTGGATTTTCAGAGTGCGTACCACGCCATTTTGGGGAGGCCAGCCTACGCACGTTTCATGGCTCGACCATGTTACGTGTACCTCAAACTGAAAATGCCAGGTCCCAAAGGAGTGATCACTGTCACCGGCGATCGGAAAAAGGCAGAAGAGTGCTTTCAGAAGGGCTCGAAGATTGCCGATTCTCAAGTCACAGCGGTTGAATTCGACGAGTACAAGCAAAATGCAGATCCGAGTGATTTGTTGAGATCCAAGAAACCCGCCACAGAATCTGCATTTCAGTCGTCTGGTGAGACGAAGCCTGTTCACATTCACCCGACCGACCCCAATGCAGCACCGACCCACATCTCCACAACACTCGACCCGAAATAGGAAGAAGCGCTCATCCAGTTCCTCCGTGAGAACTGGGACATTTTTGCATGGAAGCCAGCTGACATGCCAGGTGTTCCCAGGGGACTGGCTGAGCATCGCCTCAGAGTCGACAAGTCCGCAAAACCAGTCAAAGAGCATCTTCGGCGGTCCGCCGTGCAGAAGAGAAAGGCTATTGGTGAGGAAGTGGCTCGACTGTTGGCGGCAGGATTTATCCGAGAGATATACCACTCCGAGTGGCTCGCTAATGTCGTCATGGTTCCCAAGAAGGACAAATCACTCCGCATGTGCATTGACTTCAAGCACATTAATCGGGCCTGCCCAAAAGATCATTTTCCTCTTCCTCGCATAGATCAAATTGTTGACTCGACCGCGGGATGTGAGAGATTGTCTTTTCTAGACGCATATTCCGGGTATCATCAGATCCGTCTGTATGGACCCGACGAAATAAAAACAGCTTTCATCACTCCATTCGGGTGCTTCTGCTATATCACCATGCCATTCGGCCTCAAAAATGCCGGAGCCACATTTATGCGAATGATTCAGAAGTGTCTTCTCACTCAAATCAGTCGGAATGTGGAAGCGTATATGGATGATATCGTCGTCAAGTCGCGAAAGGGTTCCGACCTGCTTGCTGACCTCGCCGAAACATTTGCCAACCTCAGAAGGTATGATATCAAGCTCAATCCGTCAAAGTGCACATTCGGAGTTCCTGGTGGAAAGTTACTCGGTTTTCTCGTTTCCGAGCGAGGGATCGATGCTAATCCAGAGAAGATCGGCACTATCCTCCGAATGAAACGCCCTGTGCGAGTGCACGATGTCCAGAAGCTTACTGGATGCTTGGCCGCATTAAGTCGATTCATCTCACGACTCGGTGAAAAGGCATTGCCTCTTTACCGACTGATGAAGAAGGCCGACAAGTTCGAGTGGACTCCAGAAGCTGATGCAGCGTTTGCCGAGCTAAAAGCTCTGCTCTCCACCCAGCCGGTGCTTGCTGCTCCAATAAGCAAAGAGCCTCTATTGCTCTATATCGCAGCCACAGGACAAGTCGTCGGTACAGTGCTTACGGTCGAGCGGGAAGAGGAAGGAAAAGCCTTCAAAGTTCAGCGCCCGGTGTATTATTTGTCTGAAGTCTTGACTCCATCCAAGCAGAGATATCCTCACTATCAGAAGCTTGTGTATGGAATATACATGACCACGAAGAAGGTTGCTCATTATTTCTCTGATCATTCTATCACAGTCGTCAGCGACGCTCCTCTATCAGAGATTCTGCACAACAGAGACGCAACCGGTCGAGTGGCGAAATGGGCGATTGAACTTCTTCCCCTTGATATCAAATTTGAGGCAAAGAAAGCCATTAAGTCCCAGGCAATAGCAGATTTCCTTGCCGAGTGGATTGAACAACAGCAGCCGACTGAGGTTCACTCGGAGCATTGGACCATGTTCTTTGACGGCTCTAAAATGCTGAATGGTTCCGGTGCTGGGGTTGTTCTGGTTTCCCCCAGAGGAGATAAGCTTAGGTATGTGCTCCAGATTCACTTTGATTCCTCAAACAATGAGGTAGAATACGAGGCCCTTTTATATGGATTGCGCATGGCCATCTCACTCGGCGTCCGTCGCCTGATGGTCTATGGCGATTCAGATTTAGTGGTCAACCAGGTGATGAAGGAGTGGGACGTGAGAAGCCCAGCAATGACTGGATACTGAAATGCAGTGAGGAAGCTGGAAAAGAAGTTCGAGGGGTTAGAGCTCCATCACATCCCTCGACTGAAAAACCAGGCAGCTGATGATCTGGCAAAGATAGGTTCCAAACGAGAAGCCATTCCGAGTGGTGTGTTTTTGGAGCATATACACACTCCGTCTGTCAAAGAAGATCCTTTCACAGAAGAAGCTCCACAGCCCAAGAGTGCCACAGATCCGACTGAGGTTGAGGTCCCAGTAGTGGTCGACTTGGTCATGGAGATTTTGCTGGTCACTCCCGATTGGACAATTTCCTATATTGCATATATCCTAAGAAAAGAGCTCCCAGAGGACGAGGAAGAGGCTCGGCAGATCGTCCGTCGATCCAAAGCCTTTACCGTTATCAAGGGTCAGTTGTATAGAGAAAGCCCGACTGGAGTTGGTCAAAAATGCATAACGCCAGAAGAAGGTCGAGTCATACTCAATGATATCCACTTGGGGACCTGTGGTCACCATGCGTCCTCTCGGACCATTGTAGCCAAAGCATACCGAGCCGGATTTTACTGGCCGAGGGCGAATGAGATGGCGAAGGAAATAGTGGACAAGTGCGAAGGATGTCAGTTCTACTCCAATATGTCACACAAGCCTGCGTCGGCTCTGAAGACCATTCCACTTGTCTGGCCTTTCGCAGTATGGGGGTTGGACATGGTCAGTCCCTTACGAACAGGTCGGAGCGGTTTCACGCATGTGCTGGTAGCAGTCGACAAGTTCACCAAGTGGATTGAGGCTAAACCAATCAAGAATCTTGACGCTGGTACTGCTGTTTCCTTCATCATGGAGCTGACATTTAGATATGGAGTCCCGCACAGCATTATCATGGATAATGGGTCGAATTTTGACTCGGAAGAATTCAAGGATTTCTGCAACGCTCAAGGCACACGAGTCGACTACGCTTCCGTCGCCCATCCACAGTCGAATGGACAGGCAGAACGAGACAATGGCTTAATCCTCAAGGGTTTGAAGCCCCGACTGATGCGCGATCTCAAGCATGCGGCTGGAGCATGGGTCGACGAACTCCCTTCAGTGCTTTGGGGATTGCGGACCACACCCAATCGGTCGACCGGGAGAACTCCATTTTTCTTGGTCTATGGAGCTGAAGCAGTCTTGCCGAGTGATCTTCTTCACAACGCTCCCCGAATTGAACTCTACAACGAAGCAGAAGCTGGGCAAGCGCGTCAGGACGCAGTCGACCTTCTAGAGGAAGAAAGGGAGATGGCTCTGATCCGCTCGACCATCTACCAACAAGACTTGCATCGCCTTTACGCCAGAAATGTGAGAGGTCGAGCCTTCCAGGAAGGAGATCCAGTTCTCCGAGTGGATCAGCAGAAACAACATAAGCTCGCTCCCTCCTGGGAAGGACCTTTCATTGTCACCAAGGTTCTCCACAATGGGGCATACCGTCTTTATAACGTCGAGCACAATATCGAAGAGCCCCGAGCTTGGAATGCGGACCTGCTCCGCCCATTTTACACTTAAAGTTTTTCACTCGGATGAGTTGTAATAAAGTACTTCTGTAGTTCATGGATTTCAAAATAATAGTGTCATAATTCCTTCATAATTTTTGTCACTTTTTATTTTTGTCCAGCAAAATTTTCCCCCAGTGGGTGGCTTAGCCGCGAATCCGTTTCGCCTAAGTTTGTAAAAATCCTACCGAGTGGTAAGCCAGACTTCCACTCGGGGGCTTAGCCGCGAATCCGTTTCGCCTAAGTTATAAAAATCCTACCGAGTGGTAAGCCAGACTTCCACTCGGGGGCTTAGCTGCAGTCCAAGAACTCGCCTAAGTTGTAAAAATCCTACCGAGTGGTAAACCAGATTTCCACTCGGAGGCTTAGCTGCAGCCCAGTGCTCGCCTAAGTTATAAAAAATCCTACCGAGTGGTAAACCAGATTTCCACTCGGAGGCTTAGCTGCAGTCCAAGTACTCGCCTAAGTTCAGTATGCGCTCGCAAGGAGGACGAGGTGCAGGTCGACTGCGACCCTCTCCTCCGAGCTACGCCATAAGTACAATGTGTCCTCGCAAGGAGGACGAGGTGCAGGTCGACTGCGACCCTCTCCTCCGAGCTACGCCATAAGTACAATGTGCGCTCGCAAGGAAGACGAGGTGCAGGTCGACTGCAACCCTCTCTTCTGAGCTTCGCCACAAATACAACGTAAAAATCCTACCGAGTGAAGAGCAACCCTCTCACTCGGGGGGCTTAGCTGCAGCCCAGTGCTCGCCTAAGGTATAAAAATCCTACCGAGTGAAGAGCAACCCTCTCACTCGGGGGCTTAGTTGCAGCCCAGTGCTCGCCTAAGGTATAAAAATCCTACCGAGTGAAGAGCAACCCTCTCACTCGGGGGCTTAGCTGCAGCCCAGTGCTCGCCTAAGGTATAAAAATCCTACCGAGTGAAGAGCAACCCTCTCACTCGGGGGCTTAGCTGCAGCCCAGTGCTCGCCTAAGGTATAAAAATCCTACCGAGTGAAGAGCAAACCTCTCTCTCGGGGGCTTAGCTGCAGCCCAGCGCTCGCCTAAGTTATAAGTCGACTGCAGTGGGCATCCTGCTGTGAACCTGCAAAGGACATTTCGAGCCAAAAGCAATCATATTCAAGCATTAAATCC
>NC_041381.1:302073483-302110805 GCF_002162155.2 Triticum dicoccoides
GGGGCTTAGCTGCAGCCCAGTGCTCGCCTAAGGTATAAAAATCCTACCGAGTGAAGAGCAACCCTCTCACTCGGGGGCTTAACTGCAGCCCAGTGCTCGCCTAAGGTATAAAAATCCTACCGAGTGAAGAGCAACCCTCTCACTCGGGGGTTTAGCTGCAGCCCAGTGCTCGCCTAAGGTATAAAAATCCTACCGAGTGAAGAGCAAACCTCTCTCTCGGGGGCTTAGCTGCAGCCCAGCGCTCGCCTAAGTTATAAGTCGACTGCAGTGGGCATCCTGCTGTGAACCTGCAAAGGACATTTCGAGCCAAAAGCAATCATATTCAAGCATTAAATCCAAGTTTAGGTCGATACCTAAAGGAACCGAGAGTGCTCAGGCGCTAAGCCTATTAAGGTTTATCGGTTACAATTCCACTCGGCATACCGAGGCAAATTTAACGAGTCGGGCTTAAAGGAAGTTTTTTACCCCTCCTGTGGAGGGCTGGAAGGAGCAACAAACTCATCAAGGTCGATTCCGTCTGCGATCCGGGTAGCAGCAGCGATGACGGTTTCCATGAAGGACCTGAAGTCGTGTTTCTTGGTGTTGGCCACTCGGAGAGCCGCCAGCTTGTCTTCTCGCGCGTCTTTGCAGTGGACTCGGGCCAGACACAGAGCAACGTCAGCACCGCAACGAGCCGAGGACTTCTTCCACTCTTGCACTCGGTCAGGGACGGCGTTCAGTCGAGCCATCAGCGACTCGAGGTCATTCTGGAGTGTCGCCCTGGGCCAGAGCGTCGAGTCGATGCGGGACGTTGCAACCTTCAGCCTTGCAAGGTAGTCCACGACAGCTGCAACACGAGACTCCAGTCTGAAGACATTCATAGCAACTTCATCATTCACTGGAGAATTGACGGGATCAAGGTTTGGCTCCAGCTGACTAGTCTCTTCTTCAAAGTTTCGACAGAATTCTGCAAGGACAAAACGCCGAATCAAGATAGTGGTCGAATGGAAGCATCACAGTTGAAAATGATTGTCGAGTGCGAAAGGTTACCTTCGAGCATAAGGAACAATTTCTTGGCAAGACCGCCCAGGAAGCCTTCCAGGTCATTCTTCTTCCCAGTCAACTGGTTGATCTTCTCGGTCAGAGTAGTCTTGTCAGTTTTCAGTCGGTCGACATCCTTGGTGGCAATCGCCAGAGCAGCTTTCAGATTGGTATTTTCCTGTTCAAGCTTGGTGACTGAAGCTAACTTCTCGTCAGCAAGCTTGGTCTTCTCAGCTAGCTCAAGGTCCTTCTTCTTCTGGGCTTCCTTCACCTTGCCTGCAAGTTACAGCAAAGTCAGATTTTGAAACAAATGGAAGGAAAAAGGAGTCGTCGAGGTCTCACCGAACATACCTTTAGTCTCCTCCTTCGCCTTCGTCAGATTCTCCTGCACTAGCTTCAGATCCAGCTCGAGCTGAATGTGCTTCTGCTCCAGTTCCGTATAGCGAGCCGCAAGGTCACAGGATTTCTACGAAGAACCAATCGACAAAATATCAAAGATAATTCACTTCCGAGTGGATAAGAGAAAATCATACGTTTCTAAGACTACAGTCGAATGCAAGCATTCGACCGTAGTCTCGGGGACTACGCCCAGTGGGTGCACTCAGCGTGCCCCCATTGGTTCTATTCAAGACAGAGTCGACCAGTCTCTTCTTCAGACTGTAATCAACTGCCAGCAGTCGACAACTGTCTCGGGGACTACACCCAGTGGGTGCACTCAGCGTGCCCTCACTGGTTTCGGAAACCCATTCGCCCCAGTCGAATGATGAACAACCTTTACTTATAAAGCCTAAGACCGACTGCCAGCAGTCGACCTTAGCCTTGGGGACTACACCCAGCGGGTGCACTCAGCGTGCCCCCGCTAACACGGAGTTTTTTATCGACACACCCAGTGGGTGATTGCTATAGATTCCAGAAAGAAAAGTTTTGATAGCATATCCTAACAGAACAGGCGGTGGTCGACTGACCTGAACATTGCTTTAAAGGGCAGAGCTGGCGTCATAAGCTGCCTGGCTTGCATCCCGGATGGTCTTCACCTGCTCCATCATGATCCCTGCTTGGCGTATCGCTTCCTTAGCGGCGCTGGCTTGGTCCTCCGGGACATGGTGCGTGGTGAAGAGCGAAGGTTGCCCAGCACTCGACGAAGTGGGACGAGCACTCGTCAATGGCACCGCGAAGGACACGGTGTGTCGAGTGGTGTTCTCCCCCTCCGTGGCCACAGTCTCGGGCGCCGCCACATCTTGGGCTGCTTTACCAGTAGACGCCTTCCTGCTCCTCCTATGCCTCAGCGGTTCCTCATCCTCATCATCATCATCAGGAAGGGTGATAATGTCATTGGGTGGAGCTTCAGAAAAGAATCAAAGTTAGAAATCATGAGTCAGTCGACTAAGGACAGAATTAAGAGTATAGTACCAGGATTTGAGGTTGCTGCGTCCTCCATCTCATGGTCTTCAGCCTTGCCTGAGGTCTCAGAAGTTGCAGCACTAAAATTCCAAAGAATTAGTCGATTAATTCAAGTATCAACCAGAGATAAAGCTTATACAAAACAAGAAGATTTAAGTAATATGTTTACCCTGATATGGTGGGGATGGACACCTTCATCTTCGGCAGGAGCTTGGTTGGCTTCGACGGAGCTACCTTCGACTGCTTCGGCGCCTTCTCAGTCGGCACCGGAGAAGCGGTCCGAGGGCGTTTGGTCGACTGCGAGGCAGTCGCAACCCCCTTACCGCGTTCAGTCGCGGGGTCATGGACAAGTTTCGACCGCCTTTCCGAGCACGGTGGTGCAACCTCCTCCTCCTCCTCTACTTCGTCCTCATCATCGTCGTCGTCATCGTCGTCATCTTCCGCAGCGTCTGAATCCCACTCGTCCTGGCTCTCGCCCCCGCTGGCTTCTCCCTCCTCAGTCGGAGCCTGAGCTCCATTGGGCATCGAGTATAGCTCGATAAGGGCCTGGAAGACGTCAAGACAGAGATCAATTGACCAAGTTGCAGAACATACAGAAACAAATTCGACAAATATACAATGGAAGACAGAGCAAATGTACCTTGTCTGGAACGCTAAGATGGTCGAGTGGAGGAATCCTCCTGGATCCACGGGGATTATCCTTGTTCCCAGTGACCGCGGCCATCCGCCTTTCCACAGTGGCGTCGTCGACTGCTTCCGGGTGGACTCGAGTCTCGTCTTCGGTTCCGCAGTACAACCACATGCAATGGCTCCGGAACTGAAGAGGTTGGATACGCCGCCGAAGGAAAACCTCCAAAAGGTCCATGCCAGTCATGCCGTCCCGAACCAACTGCACCACGCGGTCCATCAACATCTTCACATCAGCTCTCTCCTCCGGAACCACCTTCAGAGAGGAGGGCTTGTTCACTCGGTCCATAGTGAATGGAGGGAGTCCACTCGACTGCCCCGGCGTCAGCTCGTTCTGGCAGTAGAACCAGGTCGACTGCCAGCCCCTGACCGACTCGGGAAACATCATAGCTGGGAAGGTGCTCTTGTTCCTCACTTGGATCCCCAGGCCCCCGCACATCTGGACAACTTGAGTTTTCTCGTCGCCTGGACTCGCCTTCTTCACGGTCTAAGAGCGACACGTGAAGATGTGCTTGAACAAGCCCCAGTGCGGTCGGCAGCCCAAGAAGTTCTCACACATGGATACAAACGCAGCAAGATACGCGATGGAGTTTGGGGTAAAGTGGTGGAGCTGGGCTCCGAAGAAGTTCAAAAAACCCCGAAAGAAAATGCTCGGTGGCAGAGAAAATCCGCGATTGACATGAGTGGCCAGGAGCACACACTCACCCTCTTCCGGCTGAGGTTGCCACTCTTTTCCTGGAAGTCTCGCGACGCCGTGGGGGATCAGCCCGTCATCGGCCATGTCGAGGAGATCCTTCTCCCTGATGGTCGACTGGATCCAATCTCCCTGGACCCAGCCCTTCGGCAGGCGGGATCTCGACGAAGACCCGCTGCGGCTGGTGGATCTCCCCTTCGCCTTCTCCGCCGCCGACGCCTTCTTTGCGCGCTCCAGCACCGCCGTCTTCTCCTTGACCATTGCTGCCGGTGAGATGCGCGAAGAAGAGCTTTGCGGAGGCGAAAGTGGATGTGTTGGGCGGAGATGAGGAGAGCGGAGGAGAAAAGATGGAGCACTGTTCAGAAACCCCCACTGGTTGCATTTATAACATCCCTTCCGAGTGGATGACGGGTGGACCCGGTCAATCTAATCATATCCCGAAACAGTTGCATTGACGTGATACGTGGCAGAAAAAGCGGCACGGAGATCGAGGCGTCTGTGTCCTGTCCCGTCCGAGCGTCGCGGTTCGTTCCGCTTCGCGCGCTTCCCCAAATTTCGTATCCCGTGGAATCCGCAAACGGCAGATCGGTTTGCCAGACGCGAGATTTCCTGCGATCCGTCGCTCGGGAATCGGCAAAGTCCAAAAGATCACTCGACAAAAGACAAGAATGGATCGAGTCGACTGAAGAAAAGTTGCTCGTTATCAACAAAGAAGATCTTGGTCAAGAACGACGCATAACCAGTATGCCGAAAATCAATCGGAAACAGCATCAACTCCTTCCTCATTCAAGCCTCAATCCATTCGGGGGCTAATGATGGATTCATGTACCTAGGGTAGGGTCATAGGCCTGACCAAGATGTCCTACCCAAGGACACCCTTAGAAGAGATCACCTTCGAGTCGACCAAGGAGGAACCCACTCGACTGACTAGAAGGACTCGACCATGGAGACTCACTCGACCATGAAGATACACTCGACCACCAGAAGGTCAGAAGGCACTCTGTACTGCAACGGCCTGTAATTGAATAGACTTAATGATAGTTAAGGCACTTTATGTGGGGCGTTACCAGTAATGCCCTAGACTTAATGTACTTTAACCCCTTCGTTATGTGGGCTGGCAGGGGTCCTGGCGCACTCTATATAAGCCACCCCCCCTCCACAGGCAGAGGGGTTCGCACTCTTGTAACACCTATACACATAATGCACTCGACCGCCTCAGGGCTCCGAGACGTAGGGCTTTTACTTCCTTCGAGAAGGGCCTGAACTCGTACATCGCTTGTGTTTACGACCTCTCCATAGCTAGGACCTTGCCTCTCCATACCTACCCCCCACTCTACTGTCAGACTTAGAACCACGACACTAACCTCGATTGTAAACCTCAGTGCTTCCCATTGTTTCCCTGCAACACATATAAGGTAGTTAGTCATCAGGTTAAGTAAGGGTTCGCATGCTATCAGTAAAATATGTTGATGAAAAATAAGCACATTGCAGATTCATCAGATTAATTCAAACCACATGGAAAACCCATTTATCCAAACCGAGCATGATTAAGAACTAGGAAATATAGCACTTGTATATGTTTCTCATGTATTAAGTGCAGCCAAATTCGATTTATTCCTCACATGCACAATAATACAAAATTCTACCCACGACAATTGGATATCGCATTGCAGAATTGAACCAAGCAGTTAACTAAACACCACAGCAAATGAACCAAACATTAACTGAGCACCACATTGCACAATATAACACACTCCTAATAGAAGATCAGACAGCTAACCAAACCAAGCATGCTTAACAACTTGGAAATATAGCAATTGTATTCGTTTCTCATGTATTTACTACAACCAAATTCAATTTATTCCTCACATGGTATATGATAACAGAATGCACCCACAACTATTGAACATCGCATTGTAGAATTGAACCAAACCGTTAACTAAACACCACAACACAAATGAACCAAACGTTAACTGAGCACCACCTTGTACAATGTATAACCAAACCAAGCATGCTTGAAAACTTGGAAATATAGCAATTGTATTCGTTTCTCATGTATCTTGTAAAGATAAATTCGATTTATTTCTCACATGGAAGACAATACAAAATTACAGCCTGAAGAATTGAACATCACATTTGCAGAATTGAACCAAATAGTTAATTGAAGACGACAACTAATTAACAAAACAGTTAATAAGTGAGCACCACACTGCACGACATATAGAACATATACACTAGAGCAACAGATTGCATGGTAAAATTAGATAGCACAATTCACTAGAATTTGTGAAGGAAAGGCAGAATCAGCACACGCAACGGGTAAACCGAGCATGCTTAACCGGCGTAGCTAGCAAATGGCAAGGTGCTCCTCCAAGATCTGGGGGTCGGCACGAAGGGCAGCCATCGCGACCTCATCCGCGCGTGCGGCCGTGATTTGCTTCTCCGCTGTCAAATGCTCCTTGAGATCCTGGCTATACTGCGTGCACCATGGCTTAGGGCGGTGCTTATTTGGTGGAGGGGTCAGTGATTTGGGTGGAAGGTGTCGCGCCGACGGTCGGGGCATGTGGGATGTGGAAGGAGGAGGAGGATGGGGGTCAGGTGTGGATTACCTGCCTGGATAGACGAGGCCGAGCAGCGTGAAGGAGGGTCACCGGCAAGGAGGCGGCGCTGCAAGCAAGGAGTGAAGGTTTCAACTTGGAAAGGAAGGCGGAAACAGGGGAAATGTGGCTTTTGGTAAGGGGGAGGGGCGGGGAGGTAGATATTTCTCTGGAAGCCGAAAATTTGGAATCGCTTCAGCGAAAAAACTAGCGCGCAAAGTGTCATTAGACACGGTCCCTTATTCAGAACTGTGTACGATATGTGAACATCACAAACAATTCAGATAGCTTAACCTGTGTGTGATGAGTTTGACGTCAAAAATTTTATTTCAAATTTCCTTGGTTACAGTGGTCATCTACGTCATTGCATAATTTGGGTACACAAAGGAGACTACAGCACACCCACACTTCTTAACCGAGCAAGTTCAACAATTAAACAGAGCTACCTGACCTAAACATTACTCTGACAAATTAAAGACCGTCGCTCTTAATTAAACAAAACAAAGCGTACTACTACGGCTGGTGCTCATCGATCTCTGCCACTGCCTCCATGTCTAGCTCGCGCTCGACAGTCTTCTGGGGAAGGGGCTCCATGGCATCCATCACACCATGCCCGGCAAGCATCTCGCCATCCGCGTTCGCCATATCTTTGGAAAAGTCTGCCACGAGCTGGGCGTGGGCGGCCGCAATCTGGGCTTGGACGGGCTCCGTCGTTGCAAGGTATGGGGCGGAGGAACGGATGGCTGCTCGAACGCTCTCGGCGATTGCCAACTCTTCGGCCATGGGTTGTCGACTATTGTCAGAGAAGCTTCGTTCGATTTGTGTAGTGACCGCCACGAGCTAGGCGTGGGCGGCCTCGACATGGTCATGGGCGGCCCCATCTGGGCTAAGGCCACCGTTGCAGAACGGATAGCTACTATGCCGCTCTCGCCAGTTGTTATCCCCGAGACATATGTTGTTGTCGCCATCTCAGAAGCAACATCATCTGTTTGGGCTACCTTGGACGCCCGGTCGCAGATTGCGGCTGCGCTCATGCACCTTGTTAGCATGCGCATGGCGGTTGTGGCTGCGCTCTCGCCGGAGTGGGCCACCAAAGTTTCCCTCATGATATGGGTCCACGTGCCCATCTTTCACCAGCGACAATTGAACAGTGAAATGATATTTGGGGAGCGAGCTAGTGTGCTTGAGACGCTGGTTGTGGACTATAGCCGACCCACCTTCTCGTGTAAGCCATAGGTGTACTATACACCGGCAGTGCTCCACGATATTTTGTGCTGCATCTCACACGATTGGTGATAATAAACTGTGTGGGATCTACTTGATTTTTCATCTTGATTTGAATTACATAATGGGCTCACAGCGGCAATGGATGGTGTTTGAATTGCTAGACCTTTTATCTGAAGTGAACATGCAACTATATGTGTATCGTAAAAAAATTGGAATTATTCAGGGTTCGTTTGAACATTTTACTCATTAAATTGGTTTTCTAGTCATTTCAGGTGCACAATTCAAAATTAAACTACATGCGTATGCTCCGGTGCACCAACATGGGTGGTAAAATCATATATGTGTCCATGGGTTTATGCTTATGTCCCATGCAAGAAATGAGGATGAAATTCGAACACCACGGCACCGTGGCTCTAGTAATTCCTATATTCGTCCGAAATTCATGAAACTTGGCATGCTATCATGGAGCGGCATCAACATGTCGTGGTAAATTTTTTGTCCCATTTGGCAGGTTTGGGTATAAGCTTCTCATAATCCAGGCTTCTCACAACAAGTGTGATGGTTTCGGTAGGGAACGTTTCACCTTTCTGGACGACATGATATTCGTTGCCTCTTCTCGATTTGAAATTTTTTCCTAGTGTCAACATAGAACAACAGTAGTGTTGTGTCAATTTTTGGGATTTTTCCGGGTTCGCTTGGACATTTTTATAAATTAACTGAGTTTTCTATGCATTCATGTGAATAATTCAAGTTTGAACTATAGGCACATGCTCTAATGCATATAAATTAGTTGAAAATTCAAATATGTCTCCTTGGTTGCATGCTTAGGTGCCATGCAAGAAATGGGAGTGAATGTCAAACACCCTACCACCATCACTTGGCTGCAAACATTGAGATACCTGATTTTTCAATTCTAGTAAATCCAAAGCTCGTCTGAAATTCAGGAAACTTGGCATGCTGTCATGGAGCGGCATCAACATGTCGTGGTAAATTTTTTGTCACATTTGGGGCAGTTCAGGGATATGCTTCTCAGAAACCAGAGCTTCTCACAACATGCCTGACGATTTCCGTAGGGAACGTTTCACCTTTCTGGACGAAACGATATCCATTGCCTCTTCTCGATTTCAATTTTTTTCCTAGTGTCAACATAGAACAACAGGAGTGTTGTGTCAATTTTTGGGATTTTTCGGGGGTCATTTGGACATTTTTATCCATTAATTGAGATTTCAATGCATTTATGTGCATAATTCAAATTTGAACTACATGCACATGCTCTAATGCATATAAATTGGTTGAAAATTCAAATCTGTGTCCTTGGTTACATGCTTAGGTCCCATGCAAGAAAATGAATGTCAAACACCCTGCCACCGCCACTCGGCCGCAAACATTGAGATACCTCGTATTTAAATTCTAGTAAAACCAAAACTCATTTGAAATTCATGAAACTTGGCATGCTATCATGGAGCGGCATCAACATGTCGTGGTAAATTTTTGTCCTATTTGGGGCAGGTTTGGGTATATGCTTCTCACAAACCAAAGCTTCTCACAACAAGCATGATGGTTTCGGTAGGGAACGTCCCACCTTTGGGGACAAAACAAAATCCATTGCCTCTTATTGCTTTCAAATTTTTCTTGTGTCAACGTAGAACAACAGGAGTGTTGTGGCAATTTTTGTGATTTTTCAGGGTTCGTTTGGACATTTTTATGCATTAATTGAGTTTTCAATGCATTCATGTGCATAATTCAAATTTGAACTACATGCACATGCTCTAATGCATATAAATTGGTTGAAAATTCAAATATGTGTCCTTGGTTGCATGATTAGGTCACATGCAAGAAATGGGAATGAATGTCAAACACCCTGCCACCGTCACTCAGGCGCAAACATTGAGATACCTGGTTTTTAAATTCTAGTAAATCCAAAGCTCATCTGAAATTCATGAAACTTGGCATGCTATCATGGAGCGGCATCAACATGCCGTGGTAAATTTTTTGTCCCATTTGGGGCATGTATGGGGATATGCTTCTGATGTCGCTCGAAGCTACGTCGGTATTTCCCCAAAGAGGAAGGGAGGATGCAGCACAACGGCGGCAGGTATTTCCCTCAGATATGAAACCAAGCTTATCGAACTAGTAGGAGAATCAAGCAGCAGAACGTAAACAACCCCTGCACACAGATAACAAATCCTCGCAATCCGATGTGTTAAAGGGGTTGTCAATCCCTTCCAGGTATGGCGCCTCAAGATAGGCAAACGAACATGAGATAGAATTGTAGTAGATTGATAGATGAAACGCCAAATAAATTAAATAAGAATAAATTGCAGCAAGGTATTTTTATATTTTTGGTTTAATAGATCTGAAAATAAAAGCAAAGGAAAAGTAGATCGCAAAGGCAAATATATGAGAAAGAGACCCGGGGGTCATAGGTTTCACTAGTGGCTTCTCTCGAGAAAAATAGCAAACAGTGGGTGAAAAAATTACTGTTGGGCAATTGATAGAACTTCGAATAATCATGACGATATCTAGGCAATGATCACTATATAGGTATCACGTCCAAGATTAGTAGACCGACTCCTGCCTGCATCTACTACTATTACTCCACACATCGACCGCTATCCAGCATGCATCTAGTGTATTAAGTTCATGGAGAAACGGATTAATGCAATAAGAATGATGACATGATGTAGACTAGATATATCTATGTAGAGATAGACCCCATCATTTTATCCTTAGTAGCAACGATACATACGTGTCGGTTCCCCTTCTGTCACTGGGATCAAGCACCGTAAGATCGAACCCACTACAAAGCACCTCTTCCCATTGCAAGATAAATAGATCAAGTTGGCCAAACAAAACCCAAATATCGGAGAAGAAATATGAAGCTATAAGCAATCATGCATATAAGAGATCAAAGAAACTCAAATAACTTTCATGGATATAAAAAGATAGATCTGATCATAAACTCAAAGTTCATCGATCCCAACAAACACACCGCAAAAGTATTACATCCAGCGGATCTCCAAGAGACCATTGTATTGAGAATTTAGCGAGAGAGAGGAAGCCATCTAGCTACTAACTACGGGCCCGAAGGTTTACAAAGAACTACTCATGCATCATCGGAGAGGCACCAATGGAGATGGTTAACCCCATCCGAGATGGTGTCTAGATTGGATCTGGTGGTTCTGGACTCTGCGGCGGCTGGATCAATATTTCGTTGACTCCCCTAGGGTTTTGGGAATATTGGGGTATTTATGGAGCAAAGAGGTGGTCTGGGGGGGGGAACTGAGTTGGGCACAAGGAATTTATTATTTGACAACATAAAGTAAATTCATTTTTCATTTCGGGACTGGGCATCCCTAATACCTTTGCCTTACTCTCGTGCAATGACAAGTGAATAAACACCCATCGTGAGAATAACACATCTAGCATGGAAAATATTAGCCACCCCTCACCGCTCCGTGACCGAAGCGAACACACGAAAAAGAAGTTTATTTTGAAAATTAGAGATGGAACATGCAAATTTGTTTAGAACGGCAAAATAATACCGCATATAGGTAGATATAGTGGACCCATGTGGGAAAACTTGTTTAAAGGGTTTTGGATGCACAAGTAGAGATCATACTTAGAGAAAAATGAAGGCTAGCAAAAGATTGAGAATCGACCAACCAAGAAATGAATAATCTCATAAGCAAGCATTAAGCATAATTAACACCAAATAATGCACCACAAGTAGGATATAATATCATTGCATGACTATTGACTTTCGTGCTTGCATAGGGAATCACAAATCTTAACACCAATATTCTTACTAAAGCATAATTACTCATCAACATAACTCACATATCACATCATCATATCTCAAAACTATTACTAAGAATCAAGTTTATTTTGTCCAATGATCTTCATGAAAGTTTTTGTTATATCCTTCTTGGATATCTATCACTTTGGGACTAAGTTTTATGTGTTGCTTTTAATAAGCTTAAACAAATATAAGTGAAGATCATGAGCATAATATTTCTTTCTTTCTCTCAAATTAATTTAAGTGAAGCAAGAGAGAATTTCTTAATTTTTTTACTAACTCTCAAATAAATCTAAGTGAAGCAAGAGAGCATTTCTTCAAAAATACTAAAGCACACCGTGCTCAAAAAGATATAAGTGAAACACTAGAGCAAGTCCATAACTCATAAAATTTTTAAGTGAAGCAAAGAGAGCAATTCTAATAAGTCGTGACATAATTTTGGCTCTCTCAAATAGGTGTGTCCAGCAAGGGATCAAGACTTAAAGCACAAAATAAAACAAGCAAAAACTTATATCATACAAGATGCTCCAAGCAAAACACATAGTATTTGACGAATAAAAATATAGCTTTGAGTAAAATACCGATGGTCGTTAGAAGAAAGAGAGGATGCCACTCGGGGGCATCCCCAAACTTAGTTGGTTGCTCATTTTCGGATAATAGCTTGGGATGCAGGGGCATCCCCAAGCTTAGGCTCTTCTACTCCTTATTCCTTCATCCATCGAAAGATAACCCAAAACTTGAAAATTTCAATCGCACAAAACTCAACAAAACCTTCGTGCGATCCGTTAGTGTGAGAAAAATAAATCACTACTATAAGTGATGTGTAAAACCAATTAAATTTTATTTTTGAATTATATCTACTGTATTCCAACTTTTATATGGCAAAAACTCATCAAAGAAAACCATAGAGCAATCAAAATAAACACACAACGCAAAGAAAACAAAATCTATCAAAACAGAATAGTCTGTAGAAATCTGATTTATTCGAATACTTCTGGAACACCAAAAATTCTGAAATATTAGGAATACCTGAGAAATTTGTATATAAATCTTCTGAATGAAGAATTGATATTTTATCAGGCTCTGGTAAAAAATGAGAATTGTTTTCGTGAGCGCAAAAGTTTCTGTTTTCAGCAAGATCAAACAACTATCACCGAAGAAGATCCTAAAGGTTTTTCTTGGCACAAACACTAATTAAAACACAAAAAACACAATCATAACAGTAGAATAATTGTGCAAACACACAATAACATAAAGCAAAAAGCAAAAATAAATTTTATTCATTGTGTTGCCTCCTAACAAGCGCTATTGTTCTACGCCCTTAGCTAGGCTCCTAGGCATAAAGCGAGGATCTAAGTTTTGTCATCTTTGGTTCGAGATCCATAAGATGCCCTCATGATTGATTCATATGGTGGCCTAATTATTGTTCCAGGGAAGTGTTCCATACCCTTCCTCAAAGGAAATTGAAATTTAATATTGCCTTCTTTCATATCAATCACGGCACCGATAGTGCATAGAAACGGTCTACCAAGAATAATAGGACAAGACGGATTACAATCAATATCAAGAACAATAAAATCTATGGGCACATAATTCCTATTTGCAAGAATAAGAACATCATTAATTCTTCCCATAGGCCTTTTAATAATAGAATCCGCCAAGTGCAAATTTAAAGAACATTCTTCAAGATCGGTAAAACCAAGCACATCATATAAAGATTTCGGAATTGCAGAAACACTAGCACCCAAGTCACACAAAGCAAAACATTCATAATTTTTAATCTTGACTTTGATAGTAGGTTCCCACTCATCATGCAATTTTCTAGGAATTAAAACTTCTAATTCCAATTTTTCTTCAAAAGCTTTCATCATAGCATCAACAATATGTTTAGTAAAAGCTTTATTTTGTTCAAAAAGCATGGGGTGAATTTATCATGGATTGCAACAAAGAAATACAATCAATCAAAGATCAACTATCATAATTAAAGTCTTTGTAATCCAAAAGAGTGGGCACATCACTTGCTAAAGTTTTGACCTCTTCAAACCCACTTTCATCAATTTTCTCAATAAGATTTTCACCCTCCGAAATATTGGGATGCCTTATACCTAAAGTTGACTCTTCTCCAGTCCCCTTTTCACCAATATTAACTTTACTAAACAAGGAATCAATAGAAGAAACACCAATCATTTTAAGATCTTCATCACTTTTGTGAAAGAAATCACTAGAAAACGCTTTTTCTAAAAATTCTCTTTTAGCTCTAAGCATAGAGGTTCTTTTCTTACTTTCATCCATAGAAATATAAAGATCTTTAATTGATTCATCTACTTTAGGCACAAAAAATTTCTTCTTGAGATTTTCCACATCATGAGCAATTCTATCAACACTTCTAGACAAAACATCAATCTTACTCAACTTTTCTTCTATGGAAGTGTTGAAAACTTTTTGCGTGTTGATAAATTCTTTAATATTGTTCTCAAGATTAGAGGTCTTCATATTATTATTATTATATGATTTATTTCCATAGGAATTACCATAATTATTAGAGGAATTACTAGGAAAAGGCCTAGCATTAAAATTACCTCTATAAGCATCGTTATTGAAATTATTTCGAGAGATAAAATTCACATCTATGGCATCACTATTTTTCTCAATCAAAGTAGACAAAGGCATATCATTAAAGTCAATAGGAGCACTTTTACTAGCAACCAATTTCATACGAGCATCAACTTTTTCACTCAAAGAAGAAATTTCTTCAACCAAATTAACTTTTTTACTAGTAGGAGCCCTTTCAGTATGCCATTGTGAATAATTTGCCATGATATTATCAAGCAATTTGGTGGATTCACCCAAAGTAATTTCCATAAAAGTACCACCCGCGGCGGAATATAAAAGATTACGAAAAACAAAATTCAAACCCGCATAAAAATTATGTATGATCATCCAAAGATTTAACCATGAGTTGGGCAATTCCTTAGCATCATTTTCATCCTTTCCCAAGATTGTGCAACATGCTCATGTTCAGGTTGCTTGAAATTCATGATCTGGGTTCTAAGGGAAATAATTTTTGCAAGCAGAAAATGCTTAGTGATAAAAGTATCTTTGCACTTATTCCAAGAATCGATACTATTAAGAGGCAAAGAAGAAAACCAATTTGTTGCAGAATCACGCAAAGAAAACGGAAATAATTTCATATTCACGACATAATTGTCCACATATCTTTTCTTTTGAATATTGCATAATTCCACGAAGGTATTAAGATGCGACGCGGCATCCTCATTAGGAGTACCGGAAAATTGATCTTTCATAACAAGATTCAGCAAAGCGGTATTAATATCACAAGACTCCGCACTAGTGGCGGGAGGAGCAATCAGAGTGCCAATAAAATCATTGTTGTTGGTATTTGAGAAATCACAAAACTTGGTGTTCTCTTGAGTCATGACGATCACACAACAAGATTGCACTAAAAAACAGATCCGGCAAGAAAAGGCGAACGGAAAAACAGGGGCGAATAAAATGGCAAATTTTTGTGAAGTGGGGGAGAGGAAAACGAGAGGCAAGTGGAAAATAATGTAAATTACGAGGAGATGAGATTTGTGATTAGGAACTTGGTATATGTTGAAGATCTTCCCTAGCAACGGCGCCAGAAATTCCTTTTAATGTCGCTTGAAGCTACGTCGGTATTTCCCCAAAGAGGAAGGGATGACGCAGCACAGCGGCAGTAGGTATTTCCCTCAGATATGAAAGCAAGGTTATCGAACCAGTAGGAGAACCAAGCAACACAACGTAAACAGCCCCTACACACAGATAACAAATCCTCGGAACCCGACGTGTTAAAGGGGTTGTCAATCCCTTCCGGGTACGGCGCCTCAAGATAGGCAAACGGACATGAGATAAAATTGTAGTAGATTGATAGATCAAACGCCAAACAACAACAACAACAACAACAACAACAACAACAACAAAAACAACAAGAACAACAAAGCCTTTAGTCCCAAACAAGTTGGGGTAGGCTAGAGGTGAAACCCATAAGATCTCGCAACCAACTCATGGCTCTGGCACATGGATAGCAAGCTTCCATGCACCCCAGTCCATCGCTAGCTCTTTGTCGATACTCCAATCCTTCAGGTCTCTCTTAACGGACTCCTACCATGTCAAATTTGGTCGACCCCACCGTCACTTGACATTCTCCGCACGCTTTAGCCGTCCGCTATGCACTGGAGCTTCTGGAGGCCTGCGCTGAATATGCCCAAACCATCTCAGACGATGTTGGACAAGCTTCTCCTCAATTGGTGCTACCCCAACTCTATCTCGTATATCATCATTCCGGACTCGATCCTTCCTTGTGTGGCCACACACCCATCTCAACATACGCATCTCCGCCACACCTAACTGTTGAACATGTCGCCTTTTAGTCGGCCAACAATCCGCGCCATACAACATTGCGGGTCGAACCGCCATCCTGTAGAACTTGCCTTTTAGCTTTTGTGGCACTCTCTTGTCACAGAGAATGCCAGAAGCTTGGCGCCACTTCATCCATCCGGCTTTGATTCGATGGTTCACATCTTCATCAATACCCCCATCCTCCTGCAACATTGACCCCAAATACCGAAAGGTGTCCTTCCGAGGTACCACCTGGCCATCAAGGCTAGCCTCCTCCTACTCACACCTAGTAGTACTGAAACCGCACATCATGTACTCGGTTTTAGTTCTACTAAGCCTAAACCCTTTCGATTCCAAGGTTTGTCTCCATAACTCTAACTTCCTATTTACCCCCGTTCGACTATCGTCAACTAGCACCACATCATCCGCAAAGAGCATACACCATGGGATATCTCCTTGTGTATCCCTTGTGACCTCATCCATCACCAATGCAAAAAGATAAGGGCTCAAAGCTGACCCCTGACGCAGTCCTATCTTAATCGGGAAGTCATCGGTGTCGACATCACTTGTTCGAACACTTGTCACAACATTATCGTACATGTCCTTGATGAGGGTAATGTACTTTGCTGGAACTTTGTGTTTCTCGAAGGCCCACCACATGAAATTCCGCGGTATCTTATCATAGGCCTTCTCCAAGTCAATGAACACCATATGAAAGTCCTTCTTTTGCTCCCTATATCTCTCCATAAGTTGTCGTACCAAGAAAATGGCTTCCATGGTCGACCTCCTAGGCATGAAACCAAACTGATTTTTGGTCACGCTTGTCATTCTTCTTAAGCGGTGCTCACTGACTCTCTCCCATAGCTTCATTGTATGGCTCATCAGCTTAATTCCACGGTAATTAGTACAACTCTTAACATCCCCCTTGTTCTTGAAGATTGGTACTAATATACTCCGTCTCCATTCTTCTGGCATCTTGTTTGCCCGAAAAATGAGGTTGAAAAGCTTGGTTAGCCATACTATCGCTATGTCTCCGAGACCTTTCCACACCTCAATGGGGATACAATTAGTGCCCATCGCCTTGCCTCCTTTCATCCTTTTTAAAGCCTCCTTCACCTCAGACTCCTGGATGCGCCGCACAAAATGCATGCTGGTCTCATCAAAGGAGTCGTCCAGTTCAATGGTAGAACTCTCATTCTCCCCATTGAATAGCTTGTTGAAGTACTCCCGCCATCTATGCTTAATCTCCTCGTCCTTCACCAAGAGTTGGCCTGCTCCGTCCTTGATGCATTTGACTTGGCCAATATCCCTCGTCTTCCTCTCCCGGATCTTAGCCATCTTATAGATGTCCCTTTCACCTTCCTTCGTGCGTAACCGTTGGTAGAGGTCCTCATATGCCCGACCCCTTGCTTCACCAACAGCTCGCTTTGCGTCCTTCTTCGCCATCTTGTACTTCTCTATGTTGTCTGCACTCCTATCCAGGTATAGGTGTCTTAAGCAATATTTCTTCTCTTTAATCGCCTTCTGGACATCATCATTCCACCACTAGGTATCCTTATCTTCGCTTCTCCTTCCCCTGGACACTCCAAACTCCTCCGAGGCCACCTTACGAATGCAAGTCGCCATCTTCATCCACACATTGTCCGCATCCCCTCCTTCCTCCCAAGGGCCCTCCTTAATTACCCTCTCCTTGAACACCTGAGCTACCTCCCCCTTGAGATTCCACCACTTCGTTCTAGCGACTTTGCACGTTTATCCCGCTAGACACGAATCCGAAAGCCGATGTCGGCAACCACCAGCTTATGCTGGGGTACAACACTCTCTCCAGGTATCACCTTACAGTCTAGGCATGCACGCCTATCTTCTCTTCTCGAGAGGATGAAATCAATCTGGCTAGAGTGTTGGCCACTACTAAAAGTCACCAGATGTGATTCTCTCTTTCTAAAGAGGGTGTTAGCTACAATCATGTTGTAGGCTAGAGCAAAGCTTAAGACATCTTCTCCTTCTTGATTCATGATGCCATAGCCAAAGCCCCCATGCGCCCCTTCAAAACCTGTGTTAGATGTACCCACGTGGCCATTGAGGTCTCCTCCTATGAAGAGCTTCTCATCAATCGGTACACTCCTAACCATGTCTTCCAAGCCTTCCCAGAACTCCCTCTTGGTGTTCTCATTGTGGCCTACTTGCGGGGCATACGCGCTGATAACATTGAGAACCAAGTCCTCAACTACCAGCTTGACCAGAATAATCCGGTCCCCACGTCTCTTGACGTCTACCACTCCATACTTGAGGCTCTTGTTGATCAAGATGCCTACGCCATTTCTGTTTGCAGCCGTCCCCATGTACCACAGCTTGAAGCCGGTATCCTCCACCTCTTTCGCCTTCTGTCCTCTCCATTTGGTTTCTTGGACGCAAAGGATATCAACACCTCTCCTCACCGTTGCATGAACTAGCTCCCGAAGCTTCCCTGTCAGAGACCCTACATTCCAGCTACCTAAGCGAATCCTCTTAGGCTCGGCTAGCTTCCTTACCCTTCGCACTCATCGAGTCAAATGCGAAGACCCTTGCTCATTTTCCACTACATTCGGGCGCCGATGTAGCGTGCCACTAAGGATGCGACGACCTGATCCTCGCTCACTTGCCACCGTATCCGGATCAAGATACGGCGCGCCACTTGAGGTGTGACGGCCCGGCCCTTGCCCATTTTCCACCACACTCGGGTTTCGATGTGGCGCGTCGCCGAGAGGGTTACGCCCCGACGAAAATCTTTTGGGTTTCATCTCCATAAGAGTGGCTGAGTTTTTACATTGGCTCGCCAAGCCTATCATAACCCTCCTCCTTTACCCGGGCTTGGGACCGGCTATGTTGAAACAACATAGGCGGAGTTATTGGTAGATCAAATGCCAAATAAAATAAATAAGAATAAATTGCAACAAGGTATTTTTGTGTTTTTGGTTTAATAGATCTGAAAATAAAAGCAAAGGAAAAGTAGAGTGCAAAGGCAAATATATGAGAAAGAGACCCAGGGGCCGTAGGTTTCACTAGTGGCTTCTCTCGAGAAAATAGCAAATGGTTGGTGAACAACTTACTGTTGGGAAATTGATAGAACTTCGAATAATCATGACGATATCTAGGCAATGATCATTATATAGGCATCACATCCAAGATTAGTAGACCGACTCCTGCATGCATCTACTACTATTATTCCACACATCGACCGCTATCCAGCATGCACTAGTGTATTAAGTTCATGGAGAAACGGAGTAATGCAATAAGAACAATGACATGATGTAGACAAGATCTATCTATGTAGAGATAGACCCCATAGTTTATCCTTAGTAGCAACGATACATACACGTCGGTTCCCCTTCTGTCACTAGGATCAAGCACCGTAAGATTGAACCCACTACAAAGCACCACTTCCCAATGCAAGATAAATAGATCAAGTTGGCCAAACAAAACCCAAATATCGGAGAAGAAATACGAGGCTATAAGCAACATGCATATAAGAGATCAAAGAAACTCAAATAACTTTCACGGATATAAAAAAGGTAGATCTGATCATAAACTCAAAGTTCATCGATCCCAACAAACACACCGCAAAAGAGTAACATCATATGGATCTCCAAGAGACCATTGTATTGAGAATTCAGCGAGAGAGAGGAAGCTATCTAGCTACTAACTACGGATCCGAAGGTCTACAAAGAACTACTCACGCATCATCGGAGAGTGATACATCTCCGTCGTATCTATAATTTTTGATTGTTTCATGCAAATATTATATCACTATCACATACTTTTGGCAACTTTTTATATGATATTGGACTAACCTATTTATCCAGTGCCCAGTGCCAGTTCCTGTTTTCTGCATGTTTTTTATCACAGAGTATCCATATCAAACGAAGTCCAAGTGCAATAAAATTTCATTGAGAACTATTTGGAATATATGTGATTTTTGGGAGTTGGAATCACCGCAAACGGAGGCCCACAGAGCCCACAAGACACCAGGTCCCACCAGAGGCCCCTGGCGTGTGGTGGTGGGTTGTGCCCTCCTCGAACGCCGGTTGGAGCTCTACTTCGGGCGCAAGGAATCTTATATCTGGGGAAAAATCGTGTTCAAATATCAGCGGAATCGGAGTTACGGATCTCCAGGAATATAAGAAATGGTTTCTGCCAGATCTGGGGAACGTGAAACAAAAGAGAACAGAGAGGGAGATCCAATCTCGGAGGGGCTCCCGCCCCTCCACCGCCATGGAAACCAAGGACCATAGGGGGAACTCTCCTCCCCATCTAAGGAGGAGGCTGAGGATGAAGAAGAAGTAGGGGGCTCTCTCCCCCTCGCTTCTGGTGGCAGCGGAGTGCCAACGGGGCAACGATCGGGACGGCGATCTACATCAGCAATCTTGCTACCGTCAACACCAACTCTCTCCCCTCTATGCAGCGGTGTAACACCTCTTCTCCCTGCTAGAATCTCTACTTAAATATGGTGCTCAACTCCATATATTATTTCCTAATGATCTATGGTTATCCTATGATGTTTGAGTAGATCCGCTTTATCCTGTGGGTTAATCGTGATCTTGGTTGGTATGATTGTATATTTTATTTATGGTGTTGTCCTACGGTGTCCTCCATCTCGCACGAACGTGAGGGGCCCTCGCTGTAGGGTGTTGCAATATGTTCATGGTTCGCTTACGGTGGGTTGCGAGAGTGACAGAAACTTAAACCCGAGTAATTGGGGTATGACGTATGGGAGTAAAGAGGACTTGATACTTAATGCTATGGTTGGGTTTCAAGACCTTAATGGTCTTTTGTAGTTGCGGATGCTTGCTAGATTTCCAATCATAAGTGCATAAGAACCAAGTAGAGAAAGTATGTTAGCTCAGGCCTCTCTCTCATATAAAGTTGCAAGAATGATTACCGGTACTTGTTATTGATTACCTAGGGACAAAAAACTTTCTTATTGACAAAAGATCTCTACTAAAGCCAACTTAGTTGTGTCTTTATCTAAACAACCCCTAGATTTTATTTGCGTGCTCTTTACTATCTTGCAAACCTATCCTATCACACCGATAAAGTACTTCTAGTTTCATACTTGTTCTAGGTAAAGCGAACGTCAAGCGTGTGTAGAGTTGTATCAGTGGTCGCCAGAACTTGAGGGAATATTTGTTCTACCTTTAGCTCCTCGTTGGGTTCGACACTCTTACTTATTGAAAGAGGCTACAACTGATCCCTTATATTTGTGGGTTATCAAGATCATTTTCTGGTGCCGTTGCCGGGGAGCAATAGCGTGGGGTGAATATTCTCGTGTGTGCTTCTTTGCTTTATCACTAAGTAGTTTTTATTTTCTGTTCTAAGTTGTTCTCTATCTTTAGTTATGGATATGGAACACAAAACACCAAAAAAATTAGTGGTACTTGCTACTCATGTAGATGGGGAACCTCCTAAAACCCTCGATGCTCGTTATGTGAAAAATATTATGCACTACTTTGATAATCCTGAGAAAACCCCATTCAACTTGATAAGTTGAGTAACGTTGGATCAACATGAATACTTTAGGGATTATCGCTTGACTCAAAAGGTAAAACTTTTATGGGATCAAATTGTAATGTTGCAATGGTATGCTTGGAATTAATGCTTGAGATATGATTATACTTGTTGCTCTAAGATTGAGGTTACACACCTTCCCTATTCATGTGAATTTAATGATAATGAAACCTTGGCTTCTTATGCTAGAGGTATATATGATTATTATGATGTGGAATGAATAGAAGAATTGTTGATTTTAAGGGTGCATATGAAATTGAATCTTTGTTTGAAAAGTTTGAAGATTTTGATGATTTAGTTTATAGACCTGAAAATCTTGCTATCCTTAAATATTGCTATGATAATTATAAATACAATTACAATATTGATGTATTTATTGAGAATAACTCCGCTTTCCAAGAAAAGATTAATATTTTGCATGAGTCTATGGAAGAAGAAATTGATGAAACTGCGAGCTCATTGGATGAAAAAGATGAAGAGGAGAGCGAAGAACAAATGGAGGAAGAATGGATTGATCACCCGTTCCCACCTTCTAATGATAGTAACTCTTCAACTCATACATTGTTTAATTTCCCTTCGTTCTTATTGAAGGATGAATGCTATGATGATTGCTATGATCCTGTTGATTCATTTGAAATATCCCTTTTTGATGAACTTGAAGCTTGCTATGCTTGTGGCCAAGATGCCATTATGAGTTATTCTTATGGAGATGAAGTTGCTGTTGTTCCTTATATTAAGAACGAAATTGTAGCTATTGCACCCACACATGATAGTCCTATTATCTTTTTGAATTCTCCCAACTACTCTATATCGGAGAAGTTTGCTCTTGTTAAGGATTATATTGATGGGTTTCCTTTTACCGTTGCACAGGATGATTTTGATGAATATAATATGCATGTGCTTGCTGCCCCTACTTGCAATTATTATGAGAGAGGAACTATATCTCCAGCTCTCTATGTTTCCAACACGATAAAATTGCAAGAAACTGTTTATGCTATGTATTGGCCTTTACTTGATGTGCGTGAATTGTTCTTATATGACATGCTAATGCATAGGAAGTGAGCTAGACTTTGTCATTGCTTGATATATGTTGATTTGTTCTCACTACTAAATGCCAAATCATTGCTAATTAAAATTGGCTTTGATATACCTTGGGATCCGGGTGGATCCATTACTTGAACACTTTATGCCTAGCTTAATGGCTTTAAAGAAAGCGCTGCCAGGGAGACAACCCGGAAGTTTTAGAGAGTCATTTATTTCTGTTGAGTGCTTTTATAAAGTTTAAAAACAAAAAATATAGAGGGGAACACAAAACTTTTCAAAAAGGGAAGTGAAAGTGAAAGAGACAAGCATTGTTCAAGTGGGGGAGCTCCTTGAACTTTGTTCATGCTCACGGAAACTTTGTGAATCTTAATTACAGAAACTTTTCAACAAAAATAATTATCCCCTTGTACAATTCCATTGTATTATAAAAATAATGTGCCAAGATTTGCCTTTAGGATGATTAGATTGCTTGTTGGTTCGGGCGGTGCAAAACAGAAACTTTGGCTGTAGTGCGCGATTTTACATTTTTTTACTTGAAGGTCAAACGGTTATGAAACTTTTTTCACCGTATTTCGATACAAATTGTTTATTTTTACTAATTTGTTCAGAATTGTTGGAGTACCAGAGGTATGGTGAATGTTCAGATTACTACAGACTGTCCTGTTTAAGACATATTCTGTTTTTGATGCATTGTTTGCTTGTTTTGATGTAACTATCGATTTCTATCAGTGGATTAAGCCATGGAAAAGTTATATTAAAGTAGCTAAAATGCAAAAACAAAATATTAATTGGTTTGAATAGTACTTAGAGTAGTGATTTTCTTTATTATACTAACGGATCTTACCGAACTTTCTGTTGTGTTTTGTGTGGATGAAGTGATCAAAGATCGAGGAGGTTTTGATATGAGGAGAAGGAGGAGAGGCAAGAGCTGAAGCTGGGGGATGCCCAAGGCACCCCAAGTAAATATTCAAGGAGACTCAAGCGTCTAAGCTTGGGGATGCCCTGGAAGGCATCTCATCTTTCTTTAACAAGTATCGGTATGTTTTCGGTTTCGTTTCGTTCATGTGACGTGTGCAAATCTTGGAGCATCTTTTGCTTTTAGTTTTCATTTTTCTTTTATGCACCATGCTGGTATGAGATAGTACATGGTTGATTTATAGAATGCTCATTGCACTTCATTTATATCTTTTGAGTATGGCCTTGTAGAATGCTTCATGTGCTTCACTTATATCATTTGAAGTTTGGATTGCTTGTTTCTCTTCACATAGAAAACCGTTATTTGAAGAATGCTCTTTTGCTTCACTTATACTTGTTAGAGCATGATCTTTGGTAGAAAGAATTAAAATCTCATGCTTCACTTAGTTCTATTTAGAGAGTCAAAAGGAATGGGTCAATTGCATGGTTAGTCATGAAATCCTACATAAAACTTATGGATCACTGAATATGATATGCTTGATTCCTTGCAATAGTTTTCTGATATAGAGATGGAATATGTGGGAGGTACTAGTAAATGGTTGTGTTTAGTAAGAATATTGGTGTTAAGGTTTATGATTCCTGAAGCATGCACGTATATTCTCTCGTTATGCTATGAAGTTGGAGCATGATCTATTATTGATTGTCCTCCTTATGAGTGGCGGTCGGAGACGAGCGATGGTCTTTTCCTACCAATCTATCCCCCTAGGGGCATGCGTAGTAGTACTTTGCTTCGAGGGCTAATAAACTTTTGCAATAAGTATATGAGTTTTTTATGACTAATGTGAGTCCATGGATTATACGCGCTCTTACCTTTCCGCAATTTGCTAGCCTCTACGGTACCGTGCATTGCCCTTTCTCACATCGAGACATGGTGCAAACTTCGCAGGTGCATCCAAACCCAGTGATATGATACGCTCTATCACACATAAGCCTTATTATATCTTCCTTAAAACAGCCACCATACCTACTTATTATGGCTTTTCCATGGTCATTGCGAGATATATTGCCATGCAACTTCCACCGCTTCCGTTTGATGACTTGAGCACTCATTGTCATATTGCTTTGCATGATCACATAGCTGACATAGTAGTTGTGGCTTAGCCACCATTCATCATTTTTCATACATGTTATGCTAGATCATTGCACATCCTGGTACATTGCCAGAGGCATTCATATAGAGTCATATTTTGTCATAGGTATCGAGTTGTAATTTTTATTTCTTTTCAGTTATAATCAATAGAAGTGTGATGATCATCATTATTCATTTTTAAAGCAGTGCCCCACAAGTGGGGATGAGACTCCGGACAATGAGAGAAAGAAATATGAAAAAGAAAAAAAAAGAAAGAAAGAAAGAAAAAAAGGAAAACAAAAACAAAAAAATCAAAGAGAGAAGGGGCATTGTTAGTATCCTTTACCACACTTGTGCTTCAAAGTAGCACCATGTTTTTCATATGGAGAGTCTCCTATGTTGTCACTCTCATATACTAGTGGGAATTTTCCATTATAGGATTAGATGCGCACCCACTTAGTTTTCATATTGAGCTTTCATACACTTATAGCTCTTAGTGCATTTGTTGCATGGCAATCCCTACGCCTCATGTTTATATCAATTGATGGGCATCTCCATAGCCCGTTGGTTAGCCGCATCGATGTGAGACTTTCTACTTTTTGTCTTCTCTATATTTACCCCTATCATTATACTCTATTCCACCCATAGTGCTATATCCATGGCTTGCGCTCATGTATTGCGTGAGAGTTGAAAAAGCTGAAGCGCATTAAAAAGTATGAACCAATTGCTCGGCTTGTCATCGGGGTTGTGCATGATAAATACTTTGTGTTAAGAAGACAGAGCATGACAAGACTATATGATTTTGTAGGGATAATTTTCTTTAGCGTTGATATTTTGAAAGACATGATTGTTTGTTGGGATGCCTGAGTATTGATGTCTTTATGTCAAATTATAGACTATTGCTTTGAATCACTTATGTCTTAATATTCATGCCATGACTAGATATATGATCAAGTTTATGCTAGATAGCATTCCACATCAAAAATTATCTTTTTTATCATTTACCTACTCGAGGACGAGCAGGAATTATGCTTGGGGATGTTGATACGTCTCCATCGTATCTATAATTTTTGATTGTTTCATGCCAATATTATATCACTTTCACATACTTTTGGTAACTGTTTATATGATTTATTGGACTAACCTATTGATCCAGTGTCCAGTGCCAGTTCCTATTTTCTGCATGTTTTTTTATCACAGAGTATCCATATCAAACTAAGTCTAAATGCAAGAAAAATTCACGGAGAATTATTTTGGAATATATGTGATTTTTGGGAGTTGGAATCACCGCAAACGGAGACCCACAGAGCGCACAAGACACCAGGGCGCGCCAGAGGCCCCTGGCGCATGGTGGTGGGTTGTGCCCTCCTCGAACGTCGGTTGGAGCTCTACTTCGGGCGCAAGGAAGCTGATATCCGGAAAAAAATGTGTTCAAATCTCAGCGCAATTGGAGTTATGGATCTCTAGGAATATAAGAAACGGTTTTCGGCAAGATCCGGGGAACGCGAAACAGAAGAGAACAGAGAGGGAGATCCAATCTCGGAGGGGCTCCCGCCCCTCCACCGCCATGGAGACCAAGGACTAGAGGGGGAAATCTCCTCCCCATCTAGGGGGAGGCCAAGGATGAAGAAGAAGTAGGGGGGCTCTCTCCCCTCGCTTCTGGTGGCGCCGGAGTGCCACCAGGGCAACGATCGGGACGGCGATCTACATCAACAATCTTGCTGCAGTCAACACCAACTCTCTCCCCCTCTATGCAGAGGTGTAACACCTCTTCTCCCCGCTATAATCTCTACTTAAACATGGTTCTCAACTCCATATATTATTTCCCAATGATCTATGGTTATCCTATGATGTTTGAGTAGACCCGCTTTTCCCATGGAAACATGATCTTGGTTGGTATGATTGTATATTTTATTTATGGTGATGTCCTATGGTGCCCTCCGTCTCGTGCAAACATGAGGGGCCCTCGCTGTAGGGTGTTGTAATATGTTCATGGTTCGCTTACGGTGGGTTGCAAGAGTGACAAAAACTTAAACCCGAGTAACTGGGGTATGATGTATGGGAGTAAAGAGGACTTGATACTTAATGCTATGGTTGGGTTTCACGACCTTAATGATCTTTAGTAGTTGTGGATGCTTGCTAGAGTTCCAATCATAAGTGCAGATGATCCAAGTAGAGAAATATGTTAGCTCATGCCTCTCCCTCATATAAAGTTGCAAGAATTATTACCGGTACTTGTTATCAATTGCCTAGGGACAAATAACTTTCTTGCTGAATAAAGCTCTCTACCAAAACTAACTTAATTGTGTCTTTATCTAAACAACCCCTAGATTTTATTTATGTGCTCTTTATTATCTTGCAAACCTATCCTATCACACCTTCAAAGTACTTCTAGTTTTATACTTGTTCTAGATAAAGCGAACGTCAAGCGTGTGTAGAGTTGTATCGGTGGTCGATAGAACTTGAGGGAATATTTGTTCTACCTTTAGCTCCTCATTGGGTTCGACACTCTTACTTATCAAAAGAGGCTACAATTGATCCCCTATACTTGTGGGTTATTAGAGAGGCACCAATGGAGGTGGTGAACCCCATCCGAGATGGTGTCTAGATTGGATCTGGTGGTTCTAGACTCTACGGCGGCTGGATCAATATTTTGTCGACTCCCCTAGAGTTTTGGGAATATTGGGGTATTTATAGAGTAAGGAGGCAGTCCGGTGGGCACCCGAGGTGGGCACAACCCACCAGGGCATGCCTGGGCCTCCTCTGGTCCAAAAAAATCTCCATAAAGTTTCGTTGCGTTTGGACTCTGTTTGATATTGATTTCCTGCGATGTAAAAAACGTGTAGAAAACAGCAACTGGCACTTGGCTCTACGTCATTAGGTTAGTACCAAAAAATGATATAAAATGACTATAAAATGATTATAAAACATCCAAGATTGATAATATAACAGCATGGAACAATAAAAAATTATAGATACATTGGAGACGTATCAGCTTCTCACAAACCAGAGCTTCTCACAACAAGCCTGATGGTTTCAGTAGGGAATGTTTCACCTTTCTAGACGAAACGATATCCATTGCCTCTTCTCGATTTCAATTTTTTTCCTACTATCAACATAGAACAACAAGAGTCTTGTGTCAATTTTTGGGATTTTTCAGGGTTCGTTTGGACATTTTTATGCATTACTTGAGTTTTCAATGCATTTATGTGCATAATTCAAATTTGAACTACATGCACATGCTCTAATGCATATAAATTGGTTGAAAATTCAAATCTATGTCCTTGGTTGCATGCTTAGGTCCCATGCAAGAAATGGGAATGAATGTCAAAACCCTGTCACCATCACCCGGTCGCAAACATTGAGATACCTTGTTTTTAAATTCTAGTAAATCCAAAAGTCGTCTGAAATTCATGAAACTTGGCATGCTATCATGGAGCAGCATCAACATGTCGTGGTAAATTTTTTGTTCCATTTGGGGCAGGTTTGGGTATATGCTTCTCACAAACCAGAGCTTCTCACAACAAGCATGCTGGTTTCGGTAGGGAACATCCCACCTTTGGGGATGAAACGATATCCATTGCCTCTTATTGCTTTCAAAATTTATCTCGTGTCAACGTAGAACAACAGGAGTGTTGTCTCAATTTTTGTGATTTTTTGGGGTTCGTTTGGACATTTTTATGCATTAATTGAGTTTTCAATGCATTCATATGCATAATTCAAATTTGAACTACATGCACATGCTCTAATGCATACAAATTGGTTGAAAATTCAAATCTGTGTTCTTGGTTGCATGCTTAGGTCCCATGCAAGAAATGAGAATGAATGTCAAACACCTTACCACCGTCACTCGGCCGCAAACATTGGGATACCTGGTTCTTAAATTCTAGTAAATCGAAAACTCGTTTGAAATTCATGAAACTTGGCATGTTGTCATGGAACGGCATCAACATGCCGTGGTAATTTTTTTGTCCCATCTGGGGCAGGTTTGGGTATATGCTTCTCACAAACCAGAGCTTCTCACAACAAGCATGATGGTTTCGATAGGGAACTTCACACCTTTGAAGACAAAACAATATCCATTGCCTCTTATTGCTTTTAAAATTTGTTCTCGTGTCAACATAGAACAACACGAGTGTTGTGTCAATTGTTATGATTTTTCGAGGTTCTTTTGGACAATTTTATGCATTAACTGAGTTTTCAATGCATTTATATGTATAATTCAAATTTGAACTACATGCACATGCTCCAGTGCATATAGATTGGTTAAAAAATCAAATCCGTGTCCTTGGGTGCATGCTTGGGTCCCATGCAAGAAATGGGAATGAATTTCAAACAACAGGGCACCGATGATTGCGGGCAAAACATTAAGATACTTTGTTTTTAAATTCTAGTAAATCCAAAACTCGTCTGAAATTCATGAAACTTTGCATGCTATCATGGAATGGCACCCGACATGTTGTGTATTTTTCGTATCCATTTTGAGAGAAGGCGCACTTGAATAACAACCAACAAAGGCATTTTGAAAAAAATAGATGCCACTTTAATTTCTCAAACCTTTGTATAATTCAAATCATGTGCGTTCTATTAAACATTCACGTCACGCCACATGTCTTGGTTTTAATGGCTATACGAGGTGCCATGCGGACAGCTACTTGACCTTGACTGAACGGGAGGCGTGCGAGCGCAGTCCTGTGCGCAGGCTGACCGAGAGGCGTGCAAGCTGTCCTCCAATCTGCAGGCTCACCGGGAAGCGTGCAAGCTGTACGCTACGCAGGCTCACTGGAAAGCTGAAGGAAATATGCCCTAGAGGCAATAATAAAGTTATTATTTATTTCCTTATTTCATGATAAATGTTTATTATTCATGCTAGTATTGTATTAATCAGAAACTTGATACATGTGTGAATACATAGACAAACAGAGTGTCACTAGTATGCCTCTACTTGACTAGCTCGTTGAATCAAAGATGGTTAAGTTTCCTAGCCATAGACATGAGTTGCCATTTGATTAACGGGATCACATCATTAGAGAATGATGTGATTGACTTGACCCATTCCGTTAGCTTAGCACTTGATCGTTTAGTATGTTGCTATTGCTTTCTTCATGACGTATACATGTTCCTACAACTATGAGATTATGCAACTCCCGTTTACCGGAGGAACACTTTGTGTGCTACCAAACGTCACAACATAACTGGGTGATTATAAAGGAGCTCTATAGGTGTCTCCGAAGGTACATGTTGGGTTGGTGTATTTCGAGATTAGGATTTGTCACTCCGATTGTCGGAGAGGTATCTCTGGGCCCCTGGTAATGCACATCACTATAAGCCTTGAAAGCAATGTAGCTAAATGAGTTAGTTACGGAATGATGCATTACATAACGAGTAAAGAGACTTGCCAGTAACGAGATTGAACTAGGTATTGAGATACCGACGATCGAATCTCGGGCAAGTAACATGCCGATGACAAAGGGAACAATGTATGTTGTTATGCGGTTTGACCGATAAAGATCTTCGTAGAATATGTGGAAGCCAATATGAGCATCCAGGTTCCGCTATTGGTTATTGACCAGAGACGTGTCTCGGTCATGTCTACATTGTTCTCGAACCCGTAGGGTCTGCACGCTTAAAGTTAGATGACGGTTATATTTTGAGTTTATGTATTTTGATGTACCAAAGGTAGTTTGGAGTCCCGGATGAGATCAGGCACATGACGAGGAGTCTCGAAATGGTCGAGACGTAAAGATCGATATATTGGACGACTATATTCGGACATCGGAAAGGTTCCGAGTGATTCGGATATTTTCGGGGGTACCGGGGAGTTACGGGAATACGAGGAAGAAGCAATGGGCCTCATGGCCCAAGTGGTGGAAGAGAGAGGCAGGGCGAGCGACCCCCCTAGCCCAAACCGAATTGGACTAGGGGGTCGGGCCCCCTTTCCTCCTTTTCCTCCCTCTCCTTCCTTCTCCTTCTCCTTCCCTTCCTTCCCCTCTCCTACTTGGACTAGGAAAGAGGGAGGAATCCTACTTGGAGTAGGATTGTCCCCCTTGGGCGCGCCTCCTCCTCCCCCCTTTATATACGGAGGAGGGGGGCACCCCATAGACTGAAAGTGCGTTATATTGACTAGAGGGGGGGTGAATAGGCGATTTTTATGAATTCTTCACTGAGGAATTTGCCGCTGAGGAAATTCCTTAGCGAAGAACTACTAGCAGCGGAATAAGTACTCGGAAGTAAGCATAACAGAATACAAGCATGGTCATCATGATGAAATGAAGACTAGCACAGAGTACAGAAAGCATAAACACAGGATAACACAAGATGAAGACAAACAGACTGAAGAAATTGAACTGAGGAAATTGAGAAAGTCTTCAGTCAAAGTCTTCAAACACAGATACGAACAAACACTCAACACAGTAATGAGGAAACGAAAGGGTTGAGGAAATAGAACTAGTTAGGTTGGTGAAGACAATGATTTGGTAGACCAGTTCCAACTGCTGTCTCAGTTGTACGTCTGGTTGGAGCGGCTAAGTATTTAAACTCGAGGACACACAGTCCCGGACACCCAGTCGCTGAGCACGTAGCTCAGGACACCCAGTCCTCACCGTATTCTCCTTGAACTAAGGTCACGCAGACCTCGTCCAATCACTCGTGGTAAGTCTTCAGGCGACTTCCAAACCTTCACAGACTTGGTCACTCGGCGATCCACAATTCCTCTTGGATGCTCTAGACCATGACGCCTAACCGTCTGGAAGAAGCACAATCTTCAAAGGTAACAAGCGTCGAATCCACGCAGGATCAATTTCTTCAGTGATGCTCAATCACTTTGGGTTTGTAGGGGTTTGGTTTTTGGGTTTTCCTCACTAGATGATTTTCGCTCAAAGTCCTCGGAGGATGGGTTGCTCTCAAATGACAAATGTCAAGTTCTCTCGGAGCAGCCAACCAGCTAGTGGTTGTAGGGGGCGGCTATTTATAGCCTAGGGAGCAGCCCGACATGATAAGACATAAATGCCCTTTAATGATATGACCGTCGGGTGGATAAGATATTTTGGGACAGTTGGCGCGCAGCACAGCAACGGTCGGAAATTTGACTCTCAAATTCCTCAGGGCTATCATGTTCCTCACTGTGTAGGTAATTCGCACTGGCGAATTCCTAACTCCTCAGTCAGAACAAATTCATCAGTGACCAGAAGAACTTCGTCTCTGTCACTGAAGAAAGTGACTGAACTGTATGAGATTTCCAAAGGCTTCACTCGAAGGGATTGGTAGGTGTAGGATTTTGAGTTGAGCATCACATGGAAATTTTTCCTTAGTATTTCCTCGACCCCCTTTAACAGTACGGTGTTTCCTATGACTCAAGAAAGAGAAAATGAACTACGAAAACAAAAGTCTTCACGCTTCATGTTCCTCAAGTGAATACCAAGTCTTCAAGGTCACACCAATTTCTTCACTTTCAAAGTCTTCAGAAAGTCTTCAGAATATCAAAGTCTTCAGTCGAAGAACTTCATTTTTAGGGGTCGACTTTCTCTGTAAATATCAAACTCCTCATAGACTTATAGACCTGTGTACACTCACAAACGCATTAGTCCCTTAACCTATAAGTCTTCAATACACCAAAATCACGAAAGGGCACTAGATGCACTTACAATCTCCCCCTTTTTGGTGATTGATGACAATATAGGTTAAGTTTTCAACGGGGATAAACATATGAAGTGTAAATACTGATATTGAGGAATTTGATTGCAAGATATAGAAGAACTCCCCCTGAAGATGTGCATAGTGAGGAATTTGCGTTTGAGGCAATGCACATTTGAAGAGTTGAATCATGGAGATCTCCCCCCATATCTTGTAATTCATACACACATTTGATATATAATAAGAAGAATTTGAAATGCATGATGAAATATGGTGCCTGATGAAATTCAGCATGCGTGCAATGTCATTAACGAGGAATAAGCATGCCGAAAGCATCAAAAGTTCCAGAGCATAATGCAACAAAAGTATCAGCACACCATCGGGTTTAAGATTACAACTCGATCCAGATAAAAGTTTCAGAAGAACGAGAGTTGTAACTTAAAAAATGCCCTTAATATAGACCCGCTTGAAGACTAACTCAGATTTCTCCCCCTTTGTCATCAAATGACCAAAGGGATTGAAACTGAGGACTAACGCCCCTGAAGAATTTCAAGTCGATGGAGGAGCGCCAGCGTTGTCAGGGTTGTTTGTTGTAGCAGGGCCTGCTGTAGTGTCGTCCAAATCTTCATACTCATCAGTGTCACGCGATGAAGAATAAGAGCTGGCCACCAGTGGAGGAACTTTGACCCTCTTGAATTTCTTCGGAGGAGGTGCAGACCAGTCAAATTCTTCCTTGAGACCCATAGTCTTCAGTTCTTCAGTGCTATAGACATGAGTGAGGACAGACCAGGTGCGGTTGAAGGTTTCATGAAGGTAGTATTGGTTCTTCTTCACTGCATTGTGTGTTGAGGTCATATTGTGAAGAAGTGCACCAAACTGACACTTTACCCATTTGTGATTGCGATCAACCTTCTGATGAAGACTGAGGAGTAACTCACGGTCAGTCATCACCCTGGGTGCTGTGGCTTGAGGACTTTGCTTGGTTGAGTGATTTGCGGCAGAGTCATGTGTGGCAGAGTCGTCATTGGTAGAGTAAGATGCAGCCTGGCGAAATTTACCATCCAATGGATGAATGCCTTCATCGATCACAACAGCTGCCTTGCCTTTATCATCAGATGATGAAACTGTCCGTTTGAGGACTTCAATGGGAGGCAAGTAGCTACCGTGGTTCAGAGTGTCAGCTTTGTAATTCAGTGAAGATCTTGCCCTGATGAATCTCATAATCCAAGGCGCATAGGGCTTCAGCTCGAATGGTGACATAGCAATATTTGCCAGAGTCCTCATGAAGAAATCATGGAAGTTGACGGGAACGCCATGAATGATGTTGAAAAGCATATTCTTCATGATGCCAACGACTTCTTCATCATTTGAGTCGTGGCCTTTGATAGGACTCATTGTCTTCGTCAGAATGCGATAGACAGTCCGAGGCACATAGAGTAATTCCTTGACGAGGAATTTGGTTCGTGGGGCCTGCCCAGGCTTCAAAGGCTTCATGAGCACTTGCATATAGTGATTTGTCAGTTCAGGGTCACTGTAGGTGCAACGTGCACTGTCATGGGGAGGATCGAGAGGAAGGACACGAAGCAATTCAGTTGTTGGTGCCTTGTAGTGAGTGTTTTCAGTCATCCAATCCAACACCCATGAGTTGACATCTTCAGCGTCTCCAGTGATATGCAGTGTCGCGTAGAACTGAAGAATGAGTTCTTCATTCCAATCGCAAATGTCAGTGCAGAAATTTAGTAGTCCTGCATCGTGAAGAACACTGAGGACTGGCTCGAAGCATGGCAGAGATTCCATGTCCACGTGAGGAATATGTTCATGATCGAAGATTTTGTCTTTGTTAAACAGCACTGAGGAATAGAAGTTGGCTTGACTAGCAGTCCAAAAACGCCTCTTCCTTATGCGAGCAGAGTCATAGGGGTTGTAGTTAGTGAAGAATACATGCTCGGAAAAGAAGTCTTCAGCCTTGAACTTCTGTTTACTTGAGAACGGATTCTTCGGCTTTGGCAGAGGGGTGTCAGTGAGTTACATTATCACCTGAGGGATCGTGAGCTCAGGTTCTTCAGGCTGAGGAATTTCTGGTTCCTCTTCTTGTGCAACCTGAGGATCAGCAGCAGCAGGTTCTTCAGCACTAGTGGCTGGAATTTCTTCATGCACAGAGGGAGTGGGATGAGTTTCTTCAGAGCCCATTTGAACTGTTGTTGCAGGGGACTGAGGAATCCGTTGGATAGGTGTGAAGAGAGGAGTATTGGGATGCTGACTTTCCCAAAAGTCATCATTCATCACAGGTGTGGTGCATCCTATATCCACATCTTCATCTTCAATTTCCTCAACACCAGCCTCTTCAGCTGTGAACTGAGGCATAGGTGAGGAAATGACTGGCGTTGAGGGGATTTCGTCCACTTCAATTTCTTCATCCATCTGCTCTGACGAAGCAGCAGAATGATTATTCATCAGATCCGCTTGGGATCACATAGTCTTCTCCAAAAGGAACAAGGTCCTTTGAAGGCATGGAGGAAATTGGAACAACATCAATTGGATTTTCAAGTGAGCTGGTCATTGGCTTCATTTTCTTCGCAGCCGAAGAATTTGACGCAGCTGATGCCTTCCTTTTCTTCACTGCAGCTCGCTCTGCAGCCTTGGTCTTCTTCACATCATAGGCAGATGGAAGAATTGGAGTTGGTGTAGGCGCGGGAGGAGCTGAGGAATCTGGTTGATTTTCTTCAGGCGCAACTGATGCAGTTGCCCTGATCTCTTCAGTTTCTTCAGGCGCACCACTAGAGGATGCCCTGGCAATTTCTTCAGCGGCTGGAATTTCTTCACCTGCCCTGGAACTAGCATTTTCTTCAGTAGGCTGAAAGTCATCAGCGGTGCTGGCATGTTCTTCAGCAGGCTGAACAGAGTCTGCAGCCTGAGGATTTTCTTGTTGCGATGGGGCTGCAACATTTGTGAATTTCTTCGTCAGATTGACGAATCTCACTTTAGCTCCTTGCCAATCAGCATAGTAGGCATCAAAGTCTTTGCTGAGGGCTTGAATTTCAGACTGAGCCTGGAGAAGTTTCTCAGGTGTCATCCTGACAACATTTTTCTTCAGGAGCTTCTCCTTTCTGTATTGCGCTTTCTTGATCTCTCTTGCCTTTTCAAACTTCCATTTCTCTTGAGTGATGAAATGGGTCAGCATGTGACTTTGACCAGGAGTCAGATGAAAATCAGGCATTGGGGTGTTTGGATCCTTGTGCCAGAGATCAATGTAATCGAGGATCTTCCTCGAATCCAAAAGCAGTGGCACAGATGTGCCTTTGGCTCTAGCGGCCTTCACTTGTCTATCTCTGATGATTTCTGCGAGTTCATCATCAGAAGCTTCATCATCAGAAGGCACATGGAATGCGACCTGTTTCTTCTTTGGACTTGGCCGAGGACCTCGTCCAGCTGTTGCTTTAGTCTTCAACAGGGTGGGGACTGATGAGGAAATTGGTGCAGCTGAGGAACTTGCTGAAACACCAGAGGCAATCGAGAAACCAACAGTCCTTTGACATGTAGCCAGATGCACAGGAGCTGAGGACTTTGAAGGAGCTGCTGAGGACTTTGGTGGAGCAGTAGCAGTGTGAGGAATTACCGTGAGGGCATTGCTGAGGAACTTGGCTGTGAGGGCGCTGTTGGTGAAGCACTTGGCTTATGAGCAGGCTTCTTTGGCATAGATTTCCTCGGTTTGACCGAGGCCTCAGTAGCAGTAGCAGTGGCAGAATCCTCATTGAATTTCTTCACTGCCTCCTTGGCTTGTCTTGCCAATTTAGCTTGGCGCTTAGCCCATTCTTCAGGAAAGTCCTCACCACGCTTGATGCTGGTGGGATTAGCTACTTGGCCAGGTGCCAATGGAGGTCTCGGGCATGGAGGACTTAAAGCAAATTTCTTCATATACTTTGGAGTAACATATCTGTACTCCCTCCATTCTCTTGCCCATCTTCTTTCAATCCTCTGAATGCGCACCTTACGCTGATTTTTGTTTTCTTTGCCGAATTTGGCTTCATCAGGTGTGCAATAGTCCTTATAAATGTCATCAGGGTTCTCGAAAGCAGTCATGACCTCAGGCTTCTTTCCTCCTTTCTGCGGTTTCTTACCTTCAGCCATATTCTTCAGATGAGGAATTTGAACAATTGAACACTCTGAAGAAGTATGCAATTTTTCTTCAAGGAACGTTGCAAATGAGTTAAGTTGATGAGAACCTAGTGATTCAGCAGCAGACATGAGTACCTGTGAACAGAGTATAGGTGTGAGGAATTTGGAGAGGTCATATGCGTTCTCAGAAGGTTTTTCGAAAAGAACAAGTTTTGAGGAATTTGACCAGATGAACCTTGAGGAATTTCACTAAGCGTTCTTGTCTTAGGTTCCAGATTTGTACAGATCGAAGATCCACACAATTAGGGAATCTTGAAGAAAATGATTGCTTAGAGAAACAATTCAAGATCATATGATGTGTGAGGTGTTCATATGTGTGAAGATTTGAAGAATAAACACCTTCGAAGATTTTCAGGAAAGTTTGAGAATCAAAGTGAGTAATAAAAGTAACTTTTAATTACCCGAAGTGAAGAACATGACGAACTGAGAAGAACAGATGTGAAGTTCGGCAGGTTAGATCTCCCACGCCCTAACTTGGCAGAGGAAGACAGCTACGGCGGCGGCGGAGTGAAGATTTCCACAACCGGCGCGAGTACGATGGCGACGAGGTCGAGGCAGCGAAGCTCTTCCTCACCGGCGACGATGGAGTAGCGGCGGCACTAGGGTTTGAGGAGCTCGAGCGAGAGAGAGCGGTCGAGCGGAGTAAATGAAGTGAGGAAGGGGAGAGGGGTATTTATAGACACGGTGAAAAACTGTTTTGCCCGAAGATTTGGGACGAACGTGCCCCTGCCCTTTCTCCTTCTCGCGACATGTGTCACCCACGTACTGTGTAGTTGAGGTCGTGTACGATCGTGTGTGAACAGAATAATGCATCATGGGATGCAGAACGGTTTGAGCGGCAAAACCGAAAATCTGGATAAGATTTGTTTTAAAGCTTCGTTCGCAATTTCTTCATCTGACAAGGACACAGTGAAGATTTTGAACGAGTTTCAAATAGAACGCACATGAAGAATTTGTGAATAGATTGGATTGAGTATAGCATAGAGGGGGAAGGGTCCGATCACATTCACTTAGCAGAAAAAGCAACTTGAAGAAATAGCTATAAGTGAATGCTGTAGAGGACATAAACTCATATAT
>NC_041381.1:302111084-302240480 GCF_002162155.2 Triticum dicoccoides
ATAGCCAATGAAGAAAAACGACGGAAACAGTGAAGATTTTGCAAAGTTGAAGAATTTGAAAAACTGAAGAATTTCAAAAACTGAGGAAAAACTCAAATTGAAGATTTTCAACTTTTTGTGGTGGCGTGACCCACCGTATAAGAATGATGATTTCAGACACCGCGTACAATTGTCGTAGGGTTCTGGGAATCAATTTCTTCATTAATTTCTTCACACTTAGAGTGTTATTCTTCATTGATTGAAGAAAAACGTTTCTTCATGTGTTGCACATCTAAGTCATCAATTTTGCATAAGTGTTAGGATGTGTGTCCTTTTCAAAGAACATTCGAAGATTCTAAGATATTTAGCTCACACCGCAACTTGCTAAATCTCTTCTCATCCAAGGGCTTAGTGGAGATATCAGCTAGCTATTCTTCAGTCTTCACGTGCTCGATGGAGATGTCGCCCTTCAACACATGATCACGAAGAAAATGATGACGAATCTGAATGTGCTTTGTCTTCGAGTGCTGAACTGGGTTGTGAGAAATCTTGATGGCACTATCATTGTCACAGAGGAGAGGCACATTGTTCACGTTGACGCCATAGTCCTTGAGGGTTTGCTTCATCCAAAGCAGTTGAGCACAGCAAGAGCCAGCAGCAATGTATTCAGCTTCCGCAGTAGACAGTGATACGCAGTTTTGTTTCTTCGAGGACCAACAGACCAAAGATCGTCCGAGGAAATGACAAGTGCTAGATGTTGACTTGCGGTCCACACGATCACCAGCATAGTCAGAGTCAGAATATCCAATGAGATCAAAAGCAGAGCCCTTGGGGTACCATAATCCTAGTGTTGGTGTGTGAGCTAGATATCGAAGAATATGCTTCACAGCCTTATGGTGTGATTCCTTCGGTGCAGCTTGAAGTCGGGCACACATGCAAACACTAAGCATTATATCTGGCCTAGATGCACATAAGTACAATAAAGAACCAATCATGGAGCGGTATACCTTATGACCGAAGTCAATACCATTTTCATCAGTGCATAGATGGCCATTTGTGGGCATAGGAATTTTGACGCCTTTGCAATCTTGCATGCCGAATTTCCTCAGTACATCTTTGAGGTATTTCTCCTAAGATATGAATATGCCATTGCGTTGTTGACGAATTTGAAGACCTAAGAAGAATTTCAACTCTCCCATCATAAACATTTGATATTCTTCACTCATCATATAGGCAAATTCATCACTATAACGTTGGTCAGTACAGCCAAAGATAATATCATCAACATATATTTGGCACACAAATAGTTCACCATCATAAGATTTAGTAAAGAGAGTAGGGTCGAGTGAACCGGGTGTGAATCCATTCTTCACGAAGAATTCCTTCAATGTATCATACCACGCCCGAGGGGCTTGCTTGAGGCCATAGAGGGCCTTATTAAGTCTGAAGACTTTGTCAGGATTCTTTGGATCTTCAAAACCTGGGGGTTGAGCAACATATACTTCTTCCTCAAGCTTACCATTGAGGAATGCACTTTTCACATCCATTTGATATAAGATGATATCATGATGGTTAGCATAAGCAAGTAATATGCGAATAGCCTCAAGTCTAGTAACAGGTGCAAAAGTTTCATCGAAATCAATTCCTTCAACCTGTGTGTAGCCTTGAGCTACCAGTCGTGCCTTATTCCTCACCACAAGGCCATTTTCATCTTACTTGTTGCGGTAGATCCACTTTGTGCCAATGATATTATGCTTGCGAGGATCTGGACGTTTGACCAGTTCCCAGACATTGTTGAGCACGAACTAATGTAATTCTTCTTGCATAGCCTGAATCCACTCCGGCTCCAAAAATGCTTCATCTACCTTAGTGGGCTCTGTGATAGAGACAAAAGCATAGTGCCCACAAAAGTTAGATAAATGTGAAGCTTTTGAGCGTGTGAGAGGACCTGGTGCTCTAATGTCATCGATGATCTTCTCCACTTGCACTTCTTTTGCAACGCGAGGATGAGCTGGTTGTCGCTGAGGAGTTTGATCAACATTTTCTTCAGCACCATTTTCCTCAGCATTTTCTTCAGGTGCATCAGCTCGACGTTCTTCATGAATTAGAATGAATTCTTTAGCAGATTCTTCAGTAGGAATGACATCCTCAGTTGCCTTGAACTTGATAGAATCCTCAATTGCTGGTTCATCTAACACAGAAGGTAGGTGCTCTCTTTGCGAGCCATTAGTTTCATCGAACCGCACATCTACAGTGTCAACAATCTTGTGAAGAACAATGTTGAAGACTTTGTAGGTGTGCGAGTCCTTTCCGTAACCAAGCATAAAACCTTCATGTGCTTTCGGTGCAAATTTAGAATTGTGGTGAGGATCTCTAATCCAACATTTAGCACCGAAGACTTTGAAATAACTCACATTGGGTTTCTTGTCAGTGAGGAGTTCATAGGCCGTCTTCTTGAAGAATTTGTGAAGATATACTCTGTTGATGATGTGGCACGCAGTATCAATTGCATCAATCCAAAAACGCTGAGGCGTTTTGTATTCATCAAGCATAGTGCAAGCCATCTCAACAAGAGTTCTGTTCTTGCGCTCCACGACGCCATTTTGCTGAGGAGTATAGGGAGCAGATAACTCATGAGTAATACCAAGTTCATCAAGATAGTCATCAAGACCGGAATTCTTGAACTCAGTTCCATTGTCACTTCTGATGTGCTTGATCTTCACACCAAAGTTGGTTGAAGCCCTCGAGGAAAATCGTTTGAAGACTTCCTGCACTTCATGTTTGTAAGTAACAATGTGTACCCAAGTATATCGAGAGTAATCATCAACAATGACAAAACCATATAGAGATGCATCATTAGTGACTGCTGAGTAATGATTAGGTCCGAAGAGGTCCATGTGAAGCAACTCGAATGGACGAGTAGTGGTCATGATAGTCTTCGCTGGATGCTTGGCCTTGGTCATTTTTCCAGCTTCACAGGCTCCGCATAAGTGATCCTTGAGGAATTTGACATTCTCAATGCCAATGACATGCTTCTTCTTTGCAAGCGTGTGCAAATTCCTCATGCCTGCGTGACCAAGTCGTCGATGCCATAGCCAGCCTTCTGAAGCTTTTGCAAGTAGACACACGGCAGGTTGTGGTCCTGTAGAGAAATCAACAATATACAAATCTCCTCTCCTAAAGCCGTCGAAGACTTTGGAATTGTCAGCTTCCACAATCACAACACAGCGATACTTGCCAAAGACAACAACCATATCAAGATCACAAAGCATTGAGACTAACATGAGGTTGTATCCTAAGGACTCAACAAGCATGACTTTGTCCATGTGTTTATCCTTAGAGATTGCAACCTTACCAAGACCCAATACCTGACTTTTGCCTTTGTTAGAAAAGATGATATGCTTCAGATGTGACGGTGATAAGGGAGCATCCATCAATAGATTCTTGTCACCAGTCATGTGATTCGTACATCCACTATCGAGGACCCACTCACTAGCTTTGGGTTGATCATCCTGCAGATGAATTAGTGTAGCTTACAATCTCATATGCTTCATCAGTGAAGAATATGATATCAAGTTCATCATATGAATTTCATCAAGCAATAAACAGATATAGCAGTATTAGGACGTGTGAAATGAAGGTTCATTTCATCATGATTCGCCTGCGTCCTTTCAGGCAATTTTGTCAGGTCCCCAGCAAATTCTTCAGACGTTAAAGCACGTCTAGAGACCTGACCCTCCAGAAGAGATTAGTTCCTTTTCTTCACCACCCACATCTGAAGGGGTGGCAAAGAGTTCATCATTCTGCGAGCACCATACGAGAATGGTGGCATAGAGGCCAAACCATTCGTTTCACATAAGAGGGGTTAGGGTAAGCATATGAATAAGCAGAGAAATTCTTCGAGGACTTATGAACATAATGGTTTGAAGAATAATGCACATATTCATAGCCCTTAGCTCTACCCTGCGAGACAGAGTTGTTAGCACGATGATAATCATATGAGGACTTTGATCCTTTTGAGGAATTTGATCCATGTGAGGAATTTGGTCCGTATGAGGACTTGGATCCATATGAAGAATTTGATCTGGGGTTCCTGTTCTTCACAGGTGGTGTCATGAGGACATTCACCTGAAGACTTTCAAGGCACTTCTTGGGAACCCAGATTTTCTTCATAGGAGAACCATTCCTGCAGTTAGTGCCAACATATCTAGCAAATACTTCACCATTCTGATTTTTGAACAGTTTATAGTTGGAGTCAAATGACTCATCAGAAGAATGAGGAGATTCACATGTAAAGCCAGATAAGTTAGATGGATCAACTGGAGGCCCCTTTGCAGCAACCCATGAGGTTTTGGGGTACTGCTCAGGCTTCCAATATGTTCCATCAACATTAAGTTTCCTCTCAAAGGCGATACCCTCTTTCCTAGGGTTTCTGTTGAGGATCTTCTTTTTAAGCACATCACACAGAGTCTGATGCCCTTTGAGGCTTTTGTACATGCCTGTCATGTACAATTCCTTCAGCCCTGCATCGTCAGTGATACTAGCAATGTCCTTAGATGAGGAATTAGTGATAGCAGAGGCAGGTGAAGAATTTGTAACAGTTGAAGCATTCAAACATTCAGGTGAAGAATTAGCAGATTCACGTTCAATGCACTTTAAGCATGGAGGAACAAATTCTTCCTAAGAAGCGCTGATTTGTTGAGCTAGTAATGAATCACGCTCCTTCTGAAGATCTTCATAACTCACTCTTAGCTTCTCAAGATCTTGCTTTCCTTGAAGAAATTCATAAGAAAGTTTCTCATGATTAGATAAGAGAGTGTTATGATGACTTTGAAGGTTATCAAACCTAGACTGAAGTCTCTGAAGATTTTCAGTCAGGGCTTTAGTGCGATCCATTTCTTCACCCAACATATCATCACTTTTGTCTAGCATGTTTTGAACCTTTTCAAAAGCCCTTTGTTGTTTTACAGCAATCTTAGCAAGTTTAGAGTAGCTGGGCTTGAGATCCTCATCAGATTCATTTTCACTAGATTCAGAGGAGGTGTATTTGAGTACCTTTGCACCTTTCGCCATGAAGCAATAGGTGGGAGCGTAGTCATCATTATCTTCATCAGTCTTGTCGGTGGGGTCAGTTTCTTCAGTGTTGAAGATGGACTTGCTAACAAAAGCAGTAGCGAAGGCCAGACTCGCCACACCAGATTCAGATTCTTCAGACGCCTCCTCTTCCTCATGTTCCTCAGATTCAACCTCAGAGTCCATTTCCTTGCCAATGAATGCCCGAGCCTTCTTGGAGATTCTCTTCTTGTGAGATGAAGACTTCGAGGATTTTGATGACGAAGATTTTGATGATTTCTTCTTCTTCTTCGCATCATCAGAACTGTAATCCTTGTATTTCTTCTTCTTCAATTCCTTTTCCCACTGAGGACAATCTTGAATATAGTGACCAGGTTTCTTGCATTTGTGGCACAACCTTCTCTTATAGTCACTGGATGAGGAATCACTGCTTCTTGAGGATTTTCCAAAGCGACCACGTCTTGAGAACTTCTGGAATTTCTTCACGAGCAGTGCTAGCTCCTGGCTCAATTCTTCAGGATCACCAAGGCTACTACCAGAGTCCTCACATTCAGAGTCAGACACAGCCTTGGCCTTCAGGGCATGTGGTTTTCCATAGCTCGAACCATAGAGATCTCTCTTTTCAGCAAGCTGGAACTCGTGAGTGTTTAGCCTTTCGAGGATATCGGCAGGATCAAGAGACTTGTAGTCAGCCCGTTCTTGTATCATCAGTCCCAGAGTATCAAATGAGGAATCAAGCAATCTCAACAGTTTCTTCACCACCTCATGATCAGTGATGTCAGTGGCACCGAGGGCTAGAAGCTCATTTGAGATGTCAGTGAGGCGATCAAAGGTTTGTTGGACATTTTCATTGTCAAGTCTTTTGAAGCAGTTGAAGAGATTCCGAAGAAAATCAACTCGAGAGTCACGTTGAGTTGATACTCCTTCATTCACTTTGGACAACCTATCCCAGATAAGCTTAGCAGTTTCCAAAGCACTCACTCTTCCATACTATCCTTTACTCAGATGGCCACATATGATATTCTTCGCTTGAGAATCGAGTTGCTTGAATCTCTTCACATCGGTAGCGTTCAGTGAGGGTGAGACAGAGGGAACACCATTTTCCAGAACATACCAGAGATTGTTGTCAATTGCCTCAAGATGCATTCGCATCTTGTTTTTCCAGTAGGGGTAGTCCGTCCCATCAAAGGTAGGACACCCAGCCGAGACCTTGATCATACCTGCGGTCGACATAACTAAAACTCCAGGCGGTTAAACCAAAATCACACAGAACAAGGGAGTACCTTGCTCTGATACCAATTGAAAGTGTGTTATATCGACTAGAGGGGGGGTGAATAGGCGATTTTTATGAATTCTTCACTAAGGAATTTGCCGCTGAGGAAATTCCTTAGCGAAGAACTACTAGCAGCGGAATAAGTACTCAGAAGTAAGCATAACAGAATACAAGCATGGTCATCATGATGAAATAAAGACTAGCCAGAGTACAGAAAGCGTAAACACAGGATAACACAAGATGAAGACAAACAGACTGAAGAAATTGAACTGAGGAAATTGAGAAAGTCTTCAGTCAAAGTCTTCAAACACAGATATGAACAAACACTCAACACAGTAATGAGGAAATGGAAGGGTTGAGGAAATAGAACCAGTTAGGTTGGTGAAGACAATGATTTGGTAGACCAGTTCCAACTGTTGTCTTAGTTGTACGTCTGGTTGGAGCGGCTGAGTATTTAAACTCGAGGACACACAGTCCCGGACACCCAGTCGCTGAGCACGCAGCTCAGGACACCCAGTCCTCACCGTATTCTCCTTGAACTAAGGTCACGCAGACCTCGTCCAATCACTCGTGGTAAGTCTTCAGGCGACTTCCAAACCTTCACAGACTTGGTCACTCGGCGATCCACAATTCCTCTTGGATGCTCTAGACCATGACGCCTAACCGTCTGGAAGAAGCACAATCTTCAAAGGTAACAAGCGTCGGATACACGCAGGATCAATTTCTTCAGTGATGCTCAATCACTTTGGGTTTGTAGGGGTTTGGTTTTCGGGTTTTCCTCACTTGATGATTTTCGCTCAAAGTCCTCGGAGGATGGGTTGCTCTCAAATGACAAATGTCAAGTTTTCTCGGAGCAGCCAACCAGCTTGTGGTTGTAGGGGGCGGCTATTTATAGCCTAGGGAGCAGCCCGACATGATAAGACATAAATGCCCTTTAATGATATGACCGTTGGGTGGATAAGATATTTTGGGACAGCTGGCGCGCAGCACAGCAACGGTCGGAAATTTGACTCTCAAATTCCTCAGGGCTATCATGTTCCTCAATGTGTAGGTAATTCGCACTGGCGAATTCCTAACTCCTCAGTCAGAACAAATTCATCAGTGACCAGAAGAACTTCGTCTCTGTCACTGAAGAAAGTGACTGAACTGTATGAGATTTCCAAAGGCTTCACTCAAAGGGATTGGTAGGTGTAGGATTTTGAGTTGAGCATCACATGGAAATTTTTCCTTAGTATTTTCTCAACCCCCTTTAACAGTACGGTGTTTCCTATGACTCAAGAAAGGGAAAATGAAACTACGAAAACAAAAGTCTTCACGCTTCATGTTCCTCAAGTGAATACCAAGTCTTCAAGGTCACACCAATTTCTTCACTTTCAAAGTCTTCAGAAAGTCTTCAGAATATCAAAGTCTTCAGTCGAAGAACTTCATTTTTAGGGTCGACTTTCTCTGTAAATATCAAACTCCTCATAGACTTATAGACCTGTGTACACTCACAAACGCATTAGTCCCTTAACCTATAAGTCTTCAATACACCAAAATCACTAAGGGGCACTAGATGCACTTACATAGGCACAACAATTGATCCCTTGGATCTCTTAGCCGTGTGCGGTGCCCCCTCCACCATAATCCACCTCGATAATATCGTAGCGGTGCTTAGGCGAAGCCCTGCGTCGGTAGAACATCATCATCGTCACCATGCCGTGGTGCTGACGGAACTCTCCCTCAAAGCTTGGCTGGATCGTAGTTCGAGGGACGTCATCGAGCTGAACGTGTGCTGAACTCGAAGGTGCCGTGCGTTCGGTACTTGATCGGTCGGATCGTGAAGACGTACGACTACATCAACCGCGTTGTACTAACGCTTCCGCTTTCGGTCTACGAGGGTACGTGGACACACTCTCCCCTCTTGTTGCTATGCATCACCATGATCTTGCATGTGCGTAGGAATTTTTTTGAAATCACTATGTTCCCCAACAGAAGCGAGCCCTTTGACTTCCATGGCCGCCCACCTCCTCTTCATTAATGGCGCCCGAGCCGTTGCTTAATACGGGTGGCGTTACTATTTGCCTCCCATTCCCCTCCCTCCCACAGACCTCCACCAACGCCATGGCACAGAAGGATCATCTGCCATTAGTCTTCAAGTTTGGTGAAGTCGACTCCGAGCCGGAGGAGATAGAAAATAAGGAGGAATGGGGCCTCATGGACATGGCCCAGAACAAGCTGGCCGCGACGTTTGCTGCCCCCGCTCCCATCCCCACGCCTGCGCCAGCGACCATCCCCATAGCATTGACGGGCTGGTCGCCGAGCAGTATCGCAGAGCTGGAAGCCGCGGGCTTCAGCGAGGTCTCCACGGACCCGCGCGAGCTCGTGTACATGCCAGCTCCAGCGCCCGTGCCCATGCCCGTGCGCACCCCTCCACCCACCGCGGCGCCAGTCCCCGTGCATTTGGATGCACCCGCGGCACCCGTGCTTGTGCGTGCGCCCCCCTTAGTGGCATGGGACGGCGCCGTCGACCGCTACCTCTCAGCACCGCCAGATGCCGTCCTCCCGTGCCGCACCCGTCGATCGCGCGACAACATGATGTTTGATTTACAAGTGAAGAACATTCTGTGCTGCATTGAAGACTTCAGCAATGGCGTCCCGGAGGACGACAATGAAGGCGCGGCACGCCGCCTTCGCCGCTGCCGAAAATAGTTTTTTTCTTGGGTTTAATACTGTATCTCGATCATATGAACATAAATTCGCAGTATGACTGATTGAAATATATGGTTTCAGTGAACTTGCGTTTTTCTCTCTTAATGCACAGACTTATCAAATTATTTTCTTTTGAAAAAAACGTCAATGGTTTTTAAATATAAAACACTCATCACAAACATTTTAGTTAGAAACCCGTATGCAAACCGACAGCTTCCTGAGGAAACCAAGGGAAAATGTGCCGAGCAGGATTTGTGCAGCACTTGATCACAAACGTTTTAGATAGAACACCCGTATGCAAAGTGAGAGCAGGATTTGTGCATCTCTTCAATGCAAACTGTTCTTTTGGATGACCCGTGTGCAACCACTTACAAACAATTTGGTAAGATTTGCATCTGTCATATTGGGTATGTTGCCATTTGTCAAACTAGAAAGATTGACATTTGTTGATCTAGTAACATTGCCATTTGTTAACCTTGTAACACTGCGATTTGTCAAATTATGAAGCTAAAATTCACTAGCAGTATCTAATTTTTGCAACAAAAATTTAGTAATTAAGCATAGATTTCATTCATAGGTTAAGCAGTCGTTCTTAATTTATACAAACAATTCAACTCGACAGTTGAATCGACCTAACTTTTTCCCAATTGTTGCCAACCACGTACTGAAATAGCTAGTTCAACTATATATACTAGCTAATTTTAAGTACACTGTACAGTTCCACCACATCTATAGTCAAATGAACTGAACAAAATAGCCCCTAAATACTACTACTACTACGGAGGGGCTTTGTACTACTTCAGGCTGCCTCTCCTCTGTCGAGCGCACTCAGTAAGAGGCAGAGGAGGAGGAGCCTACCGACGAGCTGGGCAACCGCAATACAGTGCCTAGAGCTGCTGCAACTTCGGCGACACTCACCTCGAACGCCCTCTGCCACTCCAGATGACCCCTCTCGAAGCGGTGGTTCTCCTCGTAGATCTCCTAATTCCTCACCTCTGAGGCGGCGTGTGCCGCGGCCACAGTGGCGGTAAGGCTCTTTGTGTGCTCGACGAGGCGCTCCTCCTCCTCCCGCAGGAACTCGGTGTAGCGCGCAAGGTCACTGACGCACGTGCGGGCATCCACCTCGGCCTCCACCCTTCGGGCGGCGGTGGCGGAGCGGGTGATGACCCCGACGGTCGATGATGGGCTGGCGACCACGGCGGCCGACGATGGGGTGGCGGCCACGACCACCACCTCCCTCCTTCGGGCTGCGGTGGCAGAGCGGGTGATGGCCACGATGGCCGGTAGTGGGTTGGCGGCCACGACGGCCACCTCCCGCCTTCGGGCCGCGGCGGCATAGCGGGCGATGGCCCTGGCTTTCGATGGTGGTGTTGCAGCAACGGCGGCCGGCAACAACTACCGACGGGCAGCGGCGGCGGAGCGTGTGGTGTGTGTTCCGCGCTCACCCAACTGGGACGCCACGTGCACTACACTACGTCGGGACCGCGCTGCCGCCGCGGTGTAGCCTTCTAGCTGGAGCTGTCCTCTGATGACGGCGGAGTGGCTGAGCAACGATGATGGGCCGATGCCATTGGCGATTGTGGGAGAAGCAGACGAGATAATCTACAGGGAGGGAGGGGAAAATGCGACACAGGACTCGCCGGTCGTGAGGGTTTATATAGCAGGCCGGCAAGTATTGGGATTTTGGGGGATTTCACCGAGTCGGGTGGGAAGCTTGCTAGGGAATGGGCTCACCGACGATTCATTGGCACCACCGTTTGGCCAAAAGAACGCCCCCGCGCGCTGCGCAAGCTTGGCTGTAAGCCGTCTGCGGCAGCGAGGTGACAGGACGCGCGAGAGGAGGACGAAAGGCCACGTACACATACGGTTAATAAAAAAATGTTTGCAATTTAATTACCTACTATACCGCCGTCCTGGTTTATAAGTATGATTTAACTAATAAAATATGAATGCATGTCGCCAAAGATTATATAGTTGGATTCATATTTGAACATAGTTTCCAATTATATAACTTTTATAACATGCATTAACATTTTGTTGGTTAAATTTGAGGGCAAAGTATGGCACAGAATATAAAGGGGATTATAGACTAGATGGAGGTAGTAGCACACGGCCGCTCTTTACGCAGCGACGCAACTGTCGGCCGGCTTGTAGGCGACCATTTCCTACGTGTTCAACTGCTCTATGCATGTGGTTGCTTGCGGTTCAGGCGGCCGCGACGCACTCTGCTCGCATTGCGCCGCGCGTGCTCTGCTCTCGCGTCCCTCCAGGTGCTCTGCCCTCGTCCCTCCACGTGCGGCTTCCAGTGTTTGGGGCCGGTGCACGATCACGCACGTTCATGTGCATGCGGTTGCACCGGGCGTGGCGCGATAATGCAGTTACCCGTTGCAAAAATTGCCATGCGGACGCACAGAGAATCCAGGCCGCCTGGCCCCCATTTATTCCTGCGACCATTTACCTTCATCTCTCGCGTCACACGACATAATAAGCACACCCACGATGACACATACAGAGAGGACATCCAGCGGTTCCAATGGCGCTCCCTGTGGCTCCAATGGCGCTCCCAGCGGCCGATGATGACAACAGCGGGCAGTTCACCACGCATCACATAGTGGACACCCACATGAGGGGTAAGGCCCTCTCGGTGGTGTACACGAATGATCCGGTCTCGGTGGAGAGCTCCATCCAAACTCTGGAGCAGTTTCTTGCCGAGGACAAGTACCAAGTGGTCGGCTTCGACCTCGAGTACACCATCGGTCATGCTGGGCACGATCACAAGGTTGTCGTCACCCAGTTGTGCGTGCGACATGACGTCCTCGTCTACCACTACCACCTTGCCACAAGGCCTTGTGAGCGTTTCTCTAGTTTTATCAACTGCTCCGACTACAGTTTCGCTACGGTGGACACCACCAACGATCTAAAAGCGCTCAAGGTTTCAGGCTTGAAATGCCCGGATCTTGTCAACATCCAGCACCACTACAAGGTTTGGGGCAGCGATAAAAACAAACTGAACTCCCTGGTTGACCTCGTCTTGGCCATCAGCGACCCCTACTATATGAAGATGAAGAATGAGAGCAAGAAGGACAAGAACGTCTGGCACAGTGTGTGGCATGAGAGACTGGATGAACAACATGTCAAGTACGCAGCCAAGGACGCGTACACAAGCTACAAGATGTACAGGAGGGTCATTGACATGAGGAAGTATCTTCTTCCTGCCCCAGACGAGGGAAAGAGCCACAAAGCAGTGGCGGGAGCGTCACAAGAAGTAGATGACTAGACGATCGTTTCTCCTACTTTAGAATGCATGCAATTTTTTATTGAGGTGTGTGCGAATGATCTGTATAGTCACTTATGTAATTGGATGTTTATTTCAGTTAATATACATGTTATTATTCTATAGACAGAGCAAATCACACGTCTTATTAGCAGCAATCGTCTGTGTTATTATTGGTCTTCGCACACATTTCTGATTACGGAATTGTTTGCCGCGTATCACACACATCTTGTCCAGTTGAACCGCTTCCATCGTGTTGCCTAATCACACAGAGTTCATCCTAGTGAACCCTATGCTGTATATCGCACACACCTTCATCTGTCTGCCCATTTCTTCTGTTCCTCCTCATCCCAAACAGTTAATTGAACTGAACCATATGCCCTGCATCGCACACGCAACTAAAATCTGATCCGTGTTTGATGCATCCATCATCGCAAACGTTTTGCACCTTTTTGACGGTTTTTCACACTACCCTCTGCGATTATGGCATCGCACATAGTTTCGTCGATGGGTCTCTGATAGTAGTGTCGCGTTTGGACCATCCTGCAGTAGTGGTGTAGTATGTAGTATATAATAATGTTATACTTTTTAGGTAGTATGTACCATATTTTTTTGAGTATACTTTTTTGTACGCACAAATGTGTACGTATTTCATAAATATAACAAAAACTATTGGCTCATATGCAATTTTTTCGTGTAACTTGCTTTGTAATATCTTAGATATATTATATGAACATATTTAGTGTCAGGACCCCGACTCAATGCCACATCGATCTAGCATGTACCACCTCATATCACTTTGCGGCCTCATGAACGGTATTCCCACGGGCGTCACCTTACCTTTGCCCGGGACCGTTTGCTCCTTTTGGCACACATATATGATAGTGTCGCTAGCATCCATATGATAAGGAGCCCGGGCTGACATGGCTAGTCGTAAACCCAAAGTGGCACAAACTTACTGGGACAGGCATCCATGACCCAGCATCGAACGTGTCGGACATCAGCGAGTGAATCCAGGCTGTAGCACTGGGCTAGCAGAACTCCGGTGAACCGGGCTGTAGCGGGCTAACAGGACTCCGGTATTCATCGCATGACATTTCCCCGAAGGGACAGACACAAGAACGAAGAAGGACACATGCCGGCCAGCCTAAGTGTTCCGGAGCAGTAGCAAGCTACCATGGCTCAGTGGAAACACTAGGAGACATTTCCCGGTAAGAGAGGCTACTAAGGATAAACAACTAGATAGTCAGATCCCACACATACCAAGCATTTCAATAACATACACACAATATGCTCGATACGTCCAAATACAACATGGCATCACAACATGACTCTACAACTCAAGTATTTATTCAATAGGCTCCGAGGAGCGAGATATTACAAACATGGGTCTCACGACCCAACATTCAGAGCATACAAGTCAAAGCACAAGCGGAAGCTTAACATGTCTGGGTACAGACATCTACAAATGAAAAGGGCTGAGAAGCCTGACTATCTACCAGATCCTGCCGAGGGCATAAGATCGTAGCTGAGGTAACAAGCTAAACGTCGAAGTCCACGCGGAACTACTAGCGAGACCGAAGTCTCTCTGCAAAAAACATAAAATAGGCAAACGTGAGTACAAATGTACCCAGCAAGACTTACATCAGAACTAACTACATATGCATCATTATCAACAAAGGGGATGGTGGAGTTTGACTGCAGCAAGCCAGCTTTGACTCGGTGGCTATCCTGAACTACGACTGCAAGTAACTCTTTTGAGGTGACGCACACGAGTCCACATATTCACCATATCAATACACCACTATGGATCCGCGCCCGTCTCCCTACGAGAATGCCATCCATAGCACTCACGCTTATCTTGCGCATTTTAGAGTATCCAATTTCACTTGTCTATGAACTGTACAGGCAACCCAGAAGTCCTTTACCGCGGACACGGCTATTCAAATAGATGATGTTAACCCTGCAGGGGTGTACTTCTTCACACACGCTCTCGCCACTTACCGCCATGTACACGTCATGTATCTCGGCAACCTTCAAGCGGAAGCCTGGCGAGGGTGCCGGCCACGGCCTACCTAAACACTCAAGTCTCTCGTCCAGGTTTATCGCCTATTCGGGTTCCATCCGCAAGGAGATCCGGCCGGGGTGTCGCTCACGCCCCCAAACGATGTGTGCAGGGTTCCCAAGTCCACCATCCGGGTGCCACTTGGTACACCGGGCCACTGTGCCTAGTCTGTCCCAAGCCCACCTGTACCGGGTGCCACTTGGTAGACTACTAACACTACCTACAAACACCAGAAACTAGTTGCAACTCCTGGACAGAGAACAAGGGTGATTAAGAAGCCGAGAGGGGTCGAGTTACCGGAACCCAATGTGTGGTAGTAACTGTTCATGGATCACAAACACAGAACTCAGTTCCTAAGGACGGCTGCAATGAGACAACCCACCATGTACTCCTACATGGCCTCTCACCGCTACCTTTACCAAATCATGTTCACACACTTAGCTCACACACAGTAGGACATGTTCACACACCTCTGATTCATTCCCGATGAATCAGACCTGACTCAAATCTAAGCAATAGCAGGCATGACAAACAAGCATGAATGAGTAGGCACATCAGGGCTCAAACAACTCCTACTCATGCTAGTGGGTTTCATCTATTTACTGTGGCAATGACAGGTCATGCAGAGGATAAAGGGGTTCAACTACCGCAGCAAGTAATAGATATGTCGTAGTTGTCCTAATGCAGTAAAGGAGAGCAGGAGCGAGAGAGTGGGATTGTATCGGAATGAACAAGGGGGTTTTGCTTGCCTGGCACTTCTGAAGATAATATAGTTCTTCATCGGTGTCATCGAATTCATCGTCGGAACACGTCTATCGAGAGGGAACAATTACCGGCAACTGAGAAAGAAACACAATCAATGCAATGCACAATATGATGCATGATCATGACATGGCAATATGCTGTGATTTGAGCTAATGCAACTAGCAGCAAGTTAAATGGAGTTGGTTTGAACCCTAGGTTCAAATTCAAACTCCACATGTGATTATTTAAATGCCATTCATATGATTTGTGCTAAACAGCAGCTATAAGTTGTTCTAACATGCATGAAAATGGTACAGATGGATAGATTGGATTTTTCTGATCATTTTTCTTATATAATTTATTTGATTTGGAGCTACGGTTGATTTTCCATGAATTTTTTAAGGTTGTGGTATTTTCTGGATTTTCTGATTTATTTTAAATCCAGAAAATCATTTACTGCGTCAGCATGACATCACCCTAATGTCATCAGGTCAACAGGGCGGGTTTAGGTCAAACCTGACCAGTGGGGTCCACTGGTCAGTGACTGGGGCTGATTAGTGTCGCTGACATGTGGACCCAGTCAACGGCCACGTCAGCTTGGTCAATGCTGACGCGTGGGGCCGCTGTGATTAGTTAATACTAAGCAGAAACTAATCTAAGTTTAATTAGGCGGTGGGGCCCGGCTGTCAGTGTAACTAAGTGTTGACTAAGTGCATCGTTAACCTAAACTAAGCGGCCACGTCACCATCGCCGGAGTTACGCCGGCGGCGACCGAAACGCGGCGGAGGCACACTGGGTTGGCTCGGGTTTTGCCCACGGTCGACCAAATCGACCGTGGTTCGGTCCTATGCATAGCTGGGGCTCGCGCGCATGTAGCAGGGCAAGTGGGAAGAGCTGGGGTGGCCTACAACGCCGACGGCGTCGAGCTTTGCGGCGGCCGGAGTTCGGCCAACGGAGGGTTAGGCGCTGCAGGGAACGGCAGGAGCCTCGGGTGGTCGCGGTCGACTCCTGGGAACGTGCTGAGCACGGTGGCGTGCTCGGTTTGGACGGAGGCAGGCCAAAACGACGACGGCGACATGACCGGCGCCGGCGAGGTCTCGGTCTCGATGAAAACGAGGGTTGGAGCTCTAGTTAGTCCACGGGAGTAGGGGGAAACGGTTCAGAGGCTCACAGCGCATCGCATGGAGGGGTCTTCAGCTCGGGGGAGGCTCTGGAGACGACGGAGTGGCGACGGCGATCGCCGGAGTCCGAGGAAGAAGACGGAGCCGATGGCGGCGTTGTAGCGGCTCACGCGGGGCGTGGCTCGGTGAGGAGGAAGAGGGGGTCGAGGCGGAGCCTCTGAGCGCATCGGCGAGGCGAGGCAGTGGCTGGCGGCCGTGGCAGCAGTGAGCGGCGGCGATGAGTGCGCTCGGGCGCGAGAGGGAGAGAGAGTAGAGAGGGGAGAGGCACGGAAGAGAGTGAGAGCGGTCCAGGGGGTGCGTGGCATCCTCAGGGCGACGGGGAGACAGGCAGAGAGGCAGGAGGTGGCCTGGGCGTGTGCCCGCGCGCTCCGGCCACGCGCCTGCGTCCTACTGTCCGAGGAGGAAGACGACAGGAATGGCTGCGATGGTGGGCTGGGCTGCTACAGTAGAAGGCCAGGTAAGTGGGCTGCCAGGTGAGCGCCAGGTAAGTCCTTCTCTCTCTCTCTTATTTGTTTTAGTTTTCTATTTATTTGCCTCTGTTTTGAGCTTAGGAAAAATACCAAGGCATTTCCTAAAATCCTGAAAATATTCATGGACACTTGCTGAATTATTTCAGTAGCCCAAAAATAGTTCCAACATTATTTGAACATTTAAATTATTTATAGTATTTAAATGCCCAAAGTCAAATATAATAAGATTTAATTCAAAAATCCAGAATGGCCTAGAAATATGTGCATCATTTTTGGCAGAGGTTTTCACCTTTAACAAAAATCATGAACTTTTCTAAGGAGCATTTTGGGTTTATTGAAAATATTTTTAGTTGAACCTACTTGAATTCATTAGATGCTAGGGTTTGAACATCCCCAATTCAAATTTCAAATAATTTTAGACATGATGCAACAACCAAGCTAGTCCAAGTGCATAGCAAGGCTAGGGGTGTGACAACTCACCCCCACTAAACAAGAATCTCGTCCCGAGATTTAAGACGTACGGTAAGAAGACAAAGGGGACACTAAGTATCACAAACTTCACAATTCAACTGTCTTCTCGAGGTTGTTGATTTGTTGACCCAAATTGATCTTGACGTCTTTGCTTTCGAAATCTTCATCCAACTTGATGACGTCGGAAAGAAACTCTGTCGGAAAGGATCATTGAAACTCTCCATACCAGACTAAGGCAATTCTCAAACGATCGTTTGGCGGAGTACGAAAGAATGGCATACTCGGACTAGGATGGATGATGTGGATTACCTTGTTGAAGACAACGCGATGGATGATTTAGCTTATCATCGGAAATGGATGGGACCCATGGTAGGACCACTTTTGAGGATGATCCTGAACAAGAATTACTAAGAAGGAAGCCCATAGTGAAATGGCACAAAGACGGTGCAAGCTAGGAACAAAATGCAAATGTTGGAATGTTCCAACCATCATATCTGCCTGAGATTCAGATCTGGTTAGTAACAGGATAGTTCGGACAACATGTCCGAAAAGGAAAAGTTGCAACACAAATCGTCGAGATGATATTGCGAGATTCTCAGGGGATGAACTATGATAGCAAGCTCCAAAAGATGAGCTGGTTCTGCTACAAACATGTGAACACGTTGTCCAAGACAAGCATGATCACGTGGTAGTCTTATAGTGAAACACTACCGAGTTCAGGAGGGGAACCATCAGTGCGGATATCGAAGTCCTTACATAAGTCCGGATTAGCTCTTACAAAGGAACTTCTTCTCCTTGAACAAATCAATTAGTGGCTTGGTGTGCTAGGGAATACATATGGAATGGAGGTAATTAGTCTACCAAACCATAGAATACCTTCGCACGTGCATGACTGACTTGGGATGGTACCAGAGGAAACAAAAACAATCTTTCTCAAGCTCACGGCGGCAACTTGCACCAGATGCACGTGAATGAGAGGAAGTCACTTCTTTCATCCAAACATATTCTTCACGAATGGGACATGAAGATAATGCTTATAAAAGTTTCCAACACTAGGTTGATGTTCAACATGAGTCATGGGGGAGACAAAATGCTGTTGATGGGCTCAACAACAACTCATCGGAATTTCCATGGAGATGGAATTCCATAACTATGTGAACAAGGTGATAGTATTGGTCAGACCCAAAAGATATAATAGTGTATGCTCGAGGAAAATCCACGAGTAAGACAACATTACGAACATCGTTGGTTCTGATTTGATTTGATGATAGCCCATACCCAAATCAAGGATTGGATAAGGTGATAGGTCCATTAACTGATCACGAGGGTCAATCAATGAAAATACCAGCTTTCTTCAACACACATACAAGATATCCCTTAAAATGAACTTAGTCGGACAAGATTTTATCTTCCAACTCTCCAAGTTGTTGTTTAGCTCTACCAACTAGCTCAGGGGTATCCCACACAGATTCTTGGAGAAGGGGTGGTTTACAAGAATAAACCAACTTGATCACGAACTCAACATAAGGGCCAGGGAATAACCTGGTAATGCTTCCGAGAAGATATTCAGAACATCACGAACCACCGATATGTTACTAAGCTCGAGAACAATCTTGATTTTCAGGGCAAGACAATATAATCAATAGAGTGAAGATTTGAAATAATCCTAACTCATCGATCGAGGAGTGCATCAGGAGAATGTACTAGGTAGCACGATCAATCTTAGAATGATGATTCAATAACCAACATGCTAAGAATGAAATTATTGTCCTTTAACTACCAAGCAACAGAGTTGCTAGGAGTACTGAGTTCACACATCACGATTCACTTGTCGGCACTCCGGCTGCAACAACACGGAACCGAGGAATGAATAAGGATGGCGAGAAGTATCACTACGTCAAGAATTCACAAGAGATGGTGCAATTCTCATGACAATCCCGACGTAAAGAGGGTAACACTCCAAGGTGGAACATACCAAAATCTTGATTGCATTTGATCTGCGGAATACAACTACTTTGACCCAATCCTAGAAATGGATGAGGTACTGGAGTTTGTTTCTCCTAGTCATTCTGAACTAGAATGGATTGACGGACCACAGGAATGATAGGCACCGATGAACGAATGCATGCATACTCTTGACTATCAATTGATAGACGAAGGTCAGAAGACAACTAAGGGGGGCAACACAAAGAACATATAACTTTCTGAGTTGTGGATGCATGGATTAGCATGTCGAATGAGTTCAACATATTTCTTCCGGATAACCCATGCAGAAGGTCAGAACTGGCAGAGTCACAATATAGAATGGAGAACTCATCAAGAGCACTCTGGTTGTGATCTTTTGGTTCAAAGGAACTCCTGCCAAGAATGGTTCATGGTATTTGGAAGAACGATATACCACGGACCTCGAGGACTATTACAAAGGTTACTAATAACCTAAAGGAACTAGCAAACACTATCAACATGAGGTAAGTGGGGTGAATCTCGGGTTCAAAACCCAGAAGTAGAATACCTACTACTAAGTGGCATCACGGGATGCTTTCGAGAATAAAGGCCAGAATCATCACACTGGGAATACATAACATGGCTAAATTACTAGGTGACTCCCTAAAACACCTAGGGTCATAATAATAGCTCCAACATATATGTCAAGGCAATCAATTACCTCAATGCACCAGTTAGTGTGCTTATTCTGACCATAAAGGACATCGGGAACGGAAAGAAAGGATTTGCAAATGCATCAGACTATTTAGAAACCTGAGATGACTCGGACAGCATAATGGCTGTAAATGCTCGAAAAGATTGAGACATCCTGCAAATGGTGGCATAACCACTCGATCGTCACAATATCAAGGTTCTGAGATCAACTATGAACACACAGAGGTAGTAGAAACTGAACTGAGGCTTAAATCCAACAATTCTATAAGTCTACGGATTAGAAACACGTGATCCTGATAGAAAGAGGAGATAGCCTAGTTCCTTAACCCCGTAAGAAGATAGGATGACTCAGATCAGAAGGGCATGAGGTAAGGAGTAAAAAGAGCCTTACGTTCCATCCCACAATCAATTCCCCTACATATAACTAAAGCATTTCTAGACTCAACTTCGACCAGTTTGGCTTGGTAATCCTACAGGCAGTCAAGCTCTGATACCAAAGCTGTCAGGACCCCGACTCAATGCCACATCGATCTAGCATGTAACACCTCATATCACTTTGCGGCCTCACGCATGGTATTCCCACGGGCGTCGCCTTACCTTTGCCCGGGACCGTTTGCGCCTTTTGGCACACATATATGATAGTGTCGCTAGCATCCATATGATAAGGAGCCCGGGCTGACATGGCTAGTCGTAAACACAAAGTGGCACAAACTTACTGGGACAGGCATCCATGACCCAGCATCGAACGTGTCGGTCATCAGCGAGTGAATCCAGGCTGTAGCACTGGGCTAGCAGGACTCCGGTGAACCGGTCTGTAGCGGGATAACAGGACTCCGGTATTCATCGCGTGACATTTCCCCGAAGGGACAGACACAGGAACGAAGAAGGACACATGCCGGCCAGCCTAAGTGTTCCGGAGCAGTAGCAAGCTACCATGGCTCAGTGGAAACACTAGGAGACATTTCCCGGTAAGAGAGGCTACTAAGGATAAACAACTAGATAGTCAGATCCCACACATACCAAGCATTTCAATAACATACACACAATATGCTCGATATGTGCAAATACAACATGGCATCACAACATGACTCTACAACTCAAGTATTTATTCAATAGGCTCCGAGGAGCGAGATATTACAAACATGGGTCTCACGACCCAACATTCAGAGCATACAAGTCAAAGCACAAGCGGAAGCTTAACATGTCTGGGTACAGACATCTACAAATGAAAAAGGCTGAGAAGCCTGACTATCTACCAGATCCTGCCGAGGGCACAAGATCGTAGCTGAGGTAACAAGCTAAACGTCGAAGTCCACGCGGAACTACTAGCGAGACCGAAGTCTCTCTGCAAAAAACATAAAATAGGCAAACGTGAGTACAAATGTACCCAGCAAGACTTACATCAGAACTAACTACATATGCATCATTATCAACAAAGGGGATGGTGGAGTTTGACTGCAGCAAGCCAGCTTTGACTCGGTGGCTATCCTGAACTACGACTGCAAGTAACTCTTTTGAGGTGACGCACACGAGTCCACATATTCACCATATCAATACACCATTATGGATCCGCGCTCGTCTCCCTACGAGAATGCCATCCATAGCACTCACGCTTATCTTGCGCATTTTAGAGTATCCAATTTCACTTGTCTATGAACTGTACAGGCAACCCAGAAGTCCTTTACCGCGGACACGGCTATTCAAATAGATGATGTTAACCCTGCAGGGGTGTACTTCTTCACACACGCTCTCGCCACTTACCGCCATGTACACGTCATGTATCTCGGCAACCTTCAAGCGGAAGCCTGGCGAGGGTGTCGGCCACGGCCTACCTAAACACTCAAGTCTCTCGTCCAGGTTTATCGCCTATTCGGGTTCCATCCGCAAGGAGATCCGGCCGGGGTGTCGCTCACGCCCCCAAACGATGTGTGCAGGGTTCCCAAGTCCACCATCCGGGTGCCACTTGGTACACCGGGCCACTGTGCCTAGTCTGTCCCAAGCCCACCTGTACCGGGTGCCACTTGGTAGACTACTAACACTACCTACAAACACCAGAAACTAGTTGCAACTCCTGGATAGAGAACAAGGGTGATTAAGAAGCCGAGAGGGGTCGAGTTACCGGAACCCAATGTGTGGTAGTAACTGTTCATGGATCACAAACACAGAACTCAGTTCCTAAGGACGGCTGCAATGAGACAACCCACCATGTACTCCTAGATGGCCTCTCACCGCTACCTTTACCAAATCGTGTTCACACACTTAGCTCACACACAGTAGGACATGTTCACACACCTCTGATTCATTCCCGATGAATCAGACCTGACTCAAATCTAAGCAATAGCAGGCATGACAAACAAGCATGAATGAGTAGGCACATCAGGGCTCAAACAACTCCTACTCATGCTAGTGGGTTTCATCTATTTACTGTGGCAATGACAGGTCATGCAGAGGATAAAGGGGTTCAACTACCGCAGCAAGTAACAGATATGTCGTAGTTGTCCTAATGCAGTAAAAGAGAGCAGGAGCGAGAGAGTGGGATTGTATCGGAATGAACAAGGGGGTTTTGCTTGCCTGGCACTTCTGAAGATAATATAGTTCTTCATCGGTGTCAGCGAATTCATCGTCGGAACACGTCTATCGAGAGGGAACAATTACCGGCAACTGAGAAAGAAACACAATCAATGCAATGCACAATATGATGCATGATCATGACATGGCAATATGCTGTGATTTGAGCTAATGCAACTAGCAGCAAGTTAAATGGAGTTGGTTTGAACCCTAGGTTCAAATTCAAACTCCACATGTGATTATTTAAATGCCATTCATATGATTTGTGCTAAACAACAGCTATAAGTTTTTCTAACATGCATGAAAATGGTACAGATGGATAGATTGGATTTTTCTGATCATTTTTCATATATAATTTATTTGATTTGGAGCTACGGTTGATTTTCCATGAATTTTTTAAGTTTGTGGTATTTTCTGGATTCTCTGATTTATTTTAAATCCAGAAAATCATTTACTGCGTCAGCATGACATCACCCTAACATCATCAGGTCAACAGGGCGGGTTCAGGTCAAACCTGACCAATGGGGTCCACTGGTCAGTGACTGGGGCTGATTAGTGTCGCTGACATGTGGACCCAGTCAACGGCCACGTCAGCTTGGTCAATGCTGACGCGTGGGGCCGTTGTGATTAGTTAATACTAAGCAGAAACTAATCTAAGTTTAATTAGGCGGTGGGGCCCGACTGTCAGTGTAACTAAGTGTTGACTAAGTGCGTCGTTAACCTAAGCTAAGCAGCCACGTCACCATCGCCGGAGTTACGCCGGCGGCGACCGAAACGCGGCGGAGGCACACTGGGTTGGCTCGGGTTTTGCCCACGGTCGACCAAATCGACCGTGGTTCGATCCTATGCATAGGGTGGGAAGAGCAAGTGGGAAGAGCTGGGGTGGCCTACAACACCGACGGCGTCGAGCTTTGCGGCGGCCGGAGTTCGGCCAACAGAGGGTTAGGCGCTGCAGGGAACGACAGGAGCCTCGGGTGGTCGCGGTCGACTCCTGGGAACGTGCTGAGCACGGTGGCGTGCTCGGTTTGGACGGAGGCAGGACAAAACGATGACGGCAACATGACCGGCGCCGGCGAGGTCTCGGTCTCGACGAAAACGAGGGTTGGAGCTCTAATTAGTCCATGGGAGTAGGGGGAAACGGTTCAGAGGCTCACAGCGCATCGCATGGAGGGGTCTTCAGCTCGGGGGAGGCTCTGGAGACGACGGAGTGGCGACGGCGATCGCCGGAGTCCGAGGAAGAAGACGGAGCCGATGGCGGCGTTGTAGCGGCTCCCGCGGGGCGTGGCTCGGTGAGGAGGAAGAGGGGGTCGAGGCGGAGCCTCTGAGCGCATCGGCGAGGCGAGGCAGTGGCTGGCGGCCGTGGCAGCAGCGAGCGGCGGCGATGAGCGCGCTCGGGCGCGAGAGGGAGAGAGAGCAGAGAGGGGAGAGAGTGAGAGCGGTCCAGGGGGGTGCGTGGCATCCTCAGGGCGACGGGGAGACAGGCAGAGAGGCAGGAGGTGGCCTGGGCGTGTGCCCGCGCGCTCCGGCCACGCGCCTGCGTCCTACTGTCCGAGGAGGAAGACGACAGGGATGGCTGCGGTGGTGGGCTGGGCTGCTACAGTAGAAGGCCAGGTAAGTGGGCTGCCAGGTGAGCGCCAGGTAAGTCCTTCTCTCTCTTTCTCTTATTTGTTTTAGTTTTCTATTTATTTGCCTCTGTTTTGAGCTTAGGAAAAATACCAAGGCATTTCCTAAAATCCTGAAAATATTCATGGACACTTGCTGAATTATTTCAGTGGCCCAAAAATAGTTCCACCATTATTTGAACATTTAAATTATTTATAGTATTTAAATGCCCAAAGTCAAATATAATAAGATTTAATTCAAAAATCCAGAATGGCCTAGAAATATGTGCATCATTTTTTGCAGAGGTTTTCACCTTTAACAAAAATCATGAACTTTTCTAAGGAGCATTTTGGGTTTATTGAAAATATTTTTAGTTGAACCTACTTGAATTCATTAGATGCTAGGGTTTGAACATCCCCAATTCAAATTTCAAATAATTTTAGACATGATGCAACAACCAAGCTAGTCCAAGTGCATAGCAAGGCTAGGGGTGTGACATTTAGAATGATAAAGTAGTATATATATACTACTACATGATAGTATATGAGATTAATCGCATCTATCCGATGGTCTATATAGTCTCGGTGTTTAGCGTTAAATATGTTTAGCACTAAACAAGGTTCGCACCCTCCTCTAATTAATAGCTTATATCATATCTAATATCAATGTGTAATTATGATCTTGCCAATAGTACTGTGCAATGCAATTAATATATTGCCTCTATGAATATAACAAATACGTCTAACACATTAACAAGTAAGGGTTGAACATATCATACTCTTTAGTCGACCAGGACAAAGCAACAACAACAACTGCATAGTTTGCGTCAGTCGCCTTTTTTGTGCTGTTGGTATTTTCAACCATTGCGATGTCGCTGAGATTGGAGACATACTCAAAGTAGAGGACAAAGAAGAATGGTAGCGAGTAGCCACATCGAGATGCTCCACAAAGAAGTCTTATTGCACTTATCCCGGTGTAGGGTCGCAAGCAAGGTTTCAAAAGTCCGCTTTCCCGTACAGGCAAGCACTCGGTCGACAGGAAGGATTGTCGAAAATCATAGCAGCAAGAAGAAGAATGGTGGGTTGTGCATGTGGAGGCAGAGCGAATGTGATCTCATCAGGTGATGACTAGGGTTGTCATGTACAAACTAATCACGATTAGTCGTGTCCTCGATTATGGACAATTTTGAGCAACTAGAAATGGAACCTCTAGAAGATATTATCACCTTAAATGACTAATATGAAGTGGGTTTAACTAAACCATGATCCCTAGGGTTCTTGTGGCAACAACTAGATAAACCTACGATCCCCGGCGGGTTCTCATAGGAAGCCATCTAGCTTAACTGGAGGCGGTCCAATTTGACCGTAGGTCAATATAACACGACTTGACTATAAATTATAAGGTAAAACTGACTTTATGCAAAATATAACTTAGAGCCTTTCACTTTGCCATACCCTTGCATATATATGGCAGGAGGGCTATAACATCGTGGTGTGACTTGCCAATACATTTCAATGTATTGGCCTATATGGCTGCACTGTTTTATGTTGCAGAATTTACGAGACAAGTAAGTGATGCAACATAGGGTGATGATGTCTATACTCACCTTTTACCAGTGGCATTAATGGACTCCACGCAGATCGTATTTGCTTTTCTGTTGTTATTTATTGTGAGCTAGTCTTGAGAAATGCAGGTATGTAGTACAGTAAATTGTGGATCCTCAGTGTAATACTTATGACATTTGTTTTATACTTGGTATTTCATCGTGTATTGTGTGTGTTTGATACTGATCCAAGTACTAGCACATCAAAGCACAGAGATTCGGATACTACCATATCTGAGTCATTACGAGATGGTACCAGAGCACATATTGACTATAGGTTGTGATCTGTGTCATCCCTCTAGCTTGCCATTTGTTTGCTGCCACCCAGACAATTAGTCAGGGCTTCTCCACTCCTCAAGCTATCAAGATCTCCTAGGCTGCTGTCACCAAAATGGACATGTTTATCACCTTTGTTTTTGCATGCTAGGAAGAGAAATAAGAAGAGTCTCCTTGTCATATCTAAAGTGGTACAAGTGAGAGAATTAAGTTGGTAAATAAAGGCCATAAGGGAAAGACATGCATTCACAAGAACTGCTTGGCTAGTTCAGCAGATGATCTTCCTATCAGCAAAATGGTGGTCTGAAATCTTTCAACTAAATTTGGGATAGCTGATGTTCAGTCCTACCCTCATGTAAAGGACAAACAAGCAACCAAGAAGTCTAAGGATGCAGACAAGAACAAGCAGAATCCCAAGAAGAAGTGAAGGAAGGAGACTTGCCAACACTCTCTATATATTTTTACTTTTATATCCTTTGAACCTTTGCACTTTTGTTGGTCTTTTGTGGTGCCTTTCAAACACCTAATGATATTATCCTTAGACATGCCCCCAATTATTCCGTCAGACTCTGTGTTGCTTATCACTATGCCAATTATGTTGTATCTTTGCATCATTACAGTGCTTTCATGGTCCTTCTCAGGCTATGGTTTTGTGATTATCATGATTTGTTTATGGTAAAGTTCAGTTTCTACCTGGTCCTTTACAAGCCTAGCTCTTTTATGTGCAGGAGCCTAGTGCTACCTGCTTCTTGTCTGAACATTACCACTATGTTTCTATGGTTGTAACCATGGAAAGTTTTAAATTGGAATACTAGAGGTATGAACTCTCCTCATAAATGGTTGCAAATTTAGAACAAGATTGATCAAATTGGTTGCGAGGTTATATGCTTTCAAGAAACAAGGAAGAAATTTTTTTATCGGGCCTTCATCAAACAATTTTGCACACCTAGGTTTGAGAGCTTTGCATTCGAACCCTCCATGGGAAGATCAGGTGACATATTAACTCTCTAGTGCTTTGCAGATTTGAGAGGAGATATAGTCTTTCAAAATGAATATGAATTTTCGGTGGTATTACAATTAGGACTCTTACCTACATCTATGCTCAATGTCAAGATGACAAAATTCAAGAATTTCTAGGTTGGCTTGCAGATATCTGCATTCCAGAAGAGGCTGACTGGTTGGTTTTGGTGGATTTAACATGATTATAAGTTTTCAAGATAGGAATAAGGCAGGTGGTAATATCTCAGACATGCTTCAATTCAATGAGGTGATTAGTCAGCTTGACCTTGTGGACATTCCTCTCAAGGGGAGAAACTTTACATGGAGTAATATGCAGATTAATCCCCTTCTTGAAAGGCTTGATTGGTTCTTCACTTCTACTTCCCAGACTTTGACATACCCTAACACAATGGCCCAACCACTAGCTATGACAACTTCTGACCATGTGCCATGTGTCATTGAAATTCAAAATGAGGAATTTGTTCCCTGCCTATGTGGTCCCAAGATGCATTTGTTCAATGGGCATTTTCCCTGTGTTGCTTCGATTCTACGCGAAAAATGAGGAAGGAGCATATGTTTCATTTCCCATGAAAATAGAGGCTACAAAGACTTTCCACAAGATTGAGAAGGAGGACTTCCTTTGTTTTGAACGGTGAGAAAGGTAAAAATATCCTCAGGAACAACTTTCCTTTGGGTTTCCTACGTTTTTCCTTTGTACCGAACGGAGCCTTAAGGGTGGTAGATTTGTAACATGAAAAACATTCTAAAATTTGGAATGTTAATTATTTAAATAGAAGTAATTAAACTTTGCTTGTGTTGCTTAAGTTTAGGTATAAGATTTGAAGCTTTTAAAGTTTGAATGAATATTAAAATGAGAGGGCATAAAAATACTTCTCTGAATATTCATTTTCTTTATATTATTTGTATTTTAGTATTTAAAACAAATCCAACTAAGAAACAAATGCCAGGATGTAATATCACACCTTTGATATAAAAAAGAGTTGGTAAAATGTTTTAATATTTTTTGGAAATTTATTTGGAGTTTAAAAATATTTTTGTATTCTCTTTTGAACCCTATATTAAAATTAGGGGGTATTTATAATGCCCCAAACTATAATTTAGAAAATAATCATATGTATTTATTTAATATTTGGGAGGTAAATACTTTTCCTAAGCTCCAAATATTATACTGGACCTATTTGAAATTTTTTCATTTTTTTACCAAATTGAATTGGATTGATTCGAGAGACAAAATCCAATTCAAAACTAGAAAGAAATAGAAAACAGAAAATAAATAGGAAACACCTAAATGGGCCAAATCCTAGCAGCAGTAAAAGGAAATTCGCTTGCATCTTCCTGAAACCGATTTTTTCTGGTATTTTTATTTTATTAGTAAAAAAATCGTTTGATGTTTGTTTTTTGTTTTCTGTGTATTGTTTTCTCTTTTTTCTTTTTTCATTTTTATAATATTATATATATATTTCCTTTAAAAAATTAGAATTTCACAATTTGTTTGAACTTTCAAAACATGTTCATAATTCTAAATTTGTGTTTGCATTTTGTAAAAATAATTGCAACATATTTTTTCATTCAGAAATTTGTTCGAAATTCATGAACTGTTCCTTGTTATTTGATAAATATTTTCAAAATTGTTAGGGAATTTACGAAATTATTAATTTTTTAAAAAATAAAATTACGAAAATATTCAAGTTTGTAGGAATGTGCACAAATTCAAAAGAGAAATTGTGATTAAAAAACATGTTTGCTATAGTACCTCCCAATTTAAAAACTATGTTCATGTTTTCATTTTTTTCTTTTTAATAAATTTAAAACAATTCAAAAACATTTGCTACAGTCCCTCTTGGTTTTTAAAAAAATGTTCGTGTTTTCCAAAAATGTTAGCATTTCAAGAATGTTCAGAATTAAAAAAATGTTCAAGATTGTTTAGTTTAGTTTTTTGGTCAAAACTTTGCAAAATATTTGTTCTCTAAAAAAATTCACTTTTTCAAAAAAGATGTTTTGCCTTTGTTTTCAGGATCTGGTACTGTTGTTAGCTTTTCTTAATGTGTCGCACTGCCTAGGTAGACACTAATGCTCATTAGCTATAGTGGCTAGCATCCCGTAGTCTCAAGCGGGGAGCGCTTGGGTCTGGATCATGGCAAACCTATTTGGCGCTGCAGGTGCCGGGTTACTATTGTTTTCTGCAAATCGGCGCCTGCAGACGCATCTGCTGGGCCGGTCCATATGTTCTTTTTTGTGTTCAATCCTGAAAAAGGAAGCGGGATGCGCTGATCCAGATTCGAACCCGCGACGCCCTTGATGAACATACGATGATGCAACCACCGCGCCACCCCAGCGTGAATTTTTAGAAAAAAACTTTCTTATTCTTTTATTCTTTCTTGTTACTTGTTCTTTTTCTTTTTTCTTTTTTTCATTTTCCCTTTTCTCTTTTTTCCTTTTCGATTTTTTCTTTTTATTCATGCTGGTTGGTTGAATTTTTTGCAAATACGTGACCTCTTCTTTTCAATAGATGTTTTTTTAAATTCGATTGACTTTTCATGAAATTTGATGAAACTTTTTCAAATCGATGAACTTATTTGCAAATTTGTGAAATTTTTCCAAATCAATGAATTTATTTTTCAAATTCGCTTATCTTTTTTGGAATTGATGAACTTACTTATAACTTTGGTGAACTTTTTTAAAAATTAATGAACTTCTTTCAAATTTGATGAACTTTTTTCTTAGATTCTATGAACTTTTTTCAAATTTGATGAATGTTTTTCAAAATTGATGAAATTTTCCAAATTTGATACTTTTTTGAAAATTTGATGAATACTTTTCAAATTCAACGAACTTTTTTACGAATTTGATTTTTTTTTTCAAATTGGTTAGCTTTTTCCCAAAATCGATTAACTTCTTTCACATTTTGTGAACTTTCTTCAAAATTGCTGAACTTTTTTCTCCAAATTTTTGAACGTTTTCTATATTGATAAATTTTTGTCAAAATCAATAAACTTTCTTCATATTCGTGGTTTTCTATTTTTTATGAATTCCTTTGAAATTTACATTTTCTATTTAAGTTTTTTATACTGGTTATATAATATATAGTTATGTGTAGTACTAAAATGGTTAAATAGTGCAGTTTCCTTCTGTTAGACAACAAAGTCGTGGTTGATCTAGTGGTTAGCACAACACGGCAGGGCGTTACTTGGTAGTGTGGTGCTGAGTTCGATTCCATCGGGCATAGTCAGCGAAGTGCCTACTCGCACGAAGAACACGCGCATAGTGCGTCAGGCACTTGGGGACAGGAGATGGGAGCTAGATATACCAGATGGGCCGACCTTCAAGATGCAAATGCAGCTCTATATGCTATATCAGGCGATATCCCTAGTGAACAGGGAAGAGCATAGGCAGAACAGATTCACCTGGCCGGCAGATAGCTCCGGAGCTTACACAGCTAAATCGACCTACAAGCGGTTGTGCATGGGGCAAACCTCCTTCGAGACTGCAGCATACATATGCAAGTGTTGGGCGCCTCTGAAATGAAAATCTTCATTTGGCTGGTGGTCCAATATCGAGTCTGGACATCCGATCGCAGGGCATGGCACGGACTGCAGGAGCATTCATCTGTGTGCTTCACTTGCAATTGCAATGAAGACAATGTCGATCACATCCTGATCCAATGCGCATACTCTATAGAGACATGGCACACCATCTCGGACCACTTGGGAATGGATGTGAAGGCCCCTCCTCACAGAACACACTAGTGCAATGGTGGACAGTAGCCAGGAAAAGATTCAACAAGAGAGACAAGAGAGGATTTGACTCACTCCTCCTCATCATCACTTGGTCTTTATGGAAGCAGAGGAATGCTCGGGTGTTTGGTAGGATCTCACAACAACTAAACCCAACGCAATTGATGAACCAAATAACTGATGAAATTGGGGAGTGGAAGAAGGCCGGAGCAGGTGGTCTACATAGGTTAGCGAGAGAGTGGTCTATAGTTCTCTGTAGGTGTGGGTGTTGGAGTTGTGATCTTGCCATTTTTCGCAACGGTTGGATCTTCTTGTAAAATTTCTTGCTTTCTTCTATAAAAATACGATACGTCTTTGGCGTATACTCAAAAAAAAGTTCAATTCCACCTTCTCATAGCTTTTTTTCTTCGCGCGTTCCTTTTCCAGCATGTTGGTGGGCCGGCCCGCTAGTGCACCGCGTGCGAGCGCTGGTTATGCTTGACAACACTTAAAGCGCCAACTAGGAGCTCCCCTGAATCATGGCAACACACTTGGCATTTTTCAGTGGCGCAAACTCATGGTATAACATCCGCCAATGGGCCGGCCCGTCGCGGCTCCGTGCGTGCAAAAAAACTACATCAATTTGTCACATCCGCCAATGGGCCGGCCCATCGCGGCACCGTGCGTGCAAAAAAACTACAGCAATTTGTCACCAAGAGCGACACATAGGAACAACAATTCCTATTTAGCGCTTCAGGTGCCATTTTCTTCTATTTTCGCAAACCGGCGCCTGTAGCAGCTTTCTCGCGCGTCTAGATGGGTGGGCCCATATTTCTTTCTTTCCAGCTAACTTCAAAAAAAGTGCAGCGATGGCGGTCTGAACTCACGACCTCAGGAATCGAACGGATCGGCACCAACCACTCAGCCACCTTCACCCTCGAGGCTAATATCCTCTTTTCTACTTTCTATTCTGGTTCAAGTTCGCTGTGAATCGAGATTTTCTTTTTTATTTTTCCTTTATCACTTTCTTCTTTGTATTTTCAATTTTCCCTTCTTTTTTTTGTTTCTTTTCTTTTCTTTATCTTTTTCCAAAATTCACAAAGTTTTAAAATTCAATGAATTTTTTCTTCAAACCGATGAACTATTTTTTCTGAATTTGATGATTTTTTCAAATTCAATAAACTATTTTCAAATTCTATGGACTATTTTGAAATACTGTGAACTCTTTCAATTTTAGTGAACGCCTTTTCAATTTCGATGAACTTTTTTTCAAAATCAATGAATGATTTTTCAATTTTGTGGGAATTTTTTTCAAATCGATGAACTTTTCTTCAGATTCGATGATTTTTTTCTTTCAAATTCGATGAACTTTTTTCAGATTTGATGAACTATTTTTTAGAATCGACAAACCTTTTTTCAAATTCGATGAACTTTTTCAGATTCGATGAACTTTGTTTCAAAATCGATGATTTTTTTTTTCAAATTTGATGTTTATTTAATTCGATGAACCTTTTTTAGATTTGATGAACTTTTCAAGGAATCGATGAACTTTTCTCAAATTCGATGAATGTTTTTAAAAAAGATGGATGAACCTTTTCCAAATATGATGAACTTTTTTTAAAATTGATGAAGTTTTCTTTCAAATTCAATGAACTCTTTTTTAATTCACCGAACTTTCTTTAAACATCAATGAACTGTTTTTTTAATTCCTAAACTTGTTTCAAAATTGGATGAACTCTTTTTTATAAAAAAAAATCAACTTTTCCAAATTGTTTATGAATAATCCGCGAATTTAATAAATTGCTCGGGTACATTGGTTCACAAAGCTTTCGCGTTCCTTGTATCCGCTGGCGCTTACCAGCTGTAGTGGTTAGTAAAGCAGTGCCTTTGTTGTAGCGGCATGGCGCGAGTTCGAGACCCTACGTCATGAGAGTTTTCTCTTTTCTCGTAGATCTGTTTACTCAAAACGTTGTATCGCTTAAACCGTGTGTCCAAATCTCGAACTGTTTTCATCATTGGATTCCTCGTGTCGAGATCTTGAAAGCTAGATCCTATAGATTTTGACGAACTTTTCTTTCACGAAAAAACCGGACGAAAAACCCGAACCGGAAGCACGGGTTTTTTCTTTTTCCGAGAGAGGTACACCTGTGCCTCGAGCGAAATCACAACCATGCCTCTCGTGGAATGAAAAAAGACAGAAAACACATTTTTTTCGTTTCTGAGAGGCATGGCTGTGCCTCTCGCGAAAGCATAACGGTGCCTTTCGTGAAAGCAAAACCGTGCCTCTCACGGGAGAAAAAAAGCGCATTTTTTTGTTTCTGAGAGGCACGGCCGTGCCTCTCGCGGAAGCAAAACCGTGCCTCTCGCGAAAGAAAAAATATATCGGAAACACATTTTTCTGTTTCTGAAAGTCACGACCGTGCCTCTCGCGAAAGCACAACCGTGCCTCTCGCGAAAGGAAAAAAAATAAGAAACGTGTTTTTTTCTGCTTCCGAGAGGCACGGCTGTGCCTCTTGCGAGAGCACAACCGTGCCCCTCGCGGAAGGAAAAAAATAAAAATGCGTTTTTTCGTTTTCGAGAGGCACGGCCGTGACTCTAGCGAAAGCAAAACCGTGACTCTCGTGAAAGAAAAAAAAACATTTTTTCGCGCAAAAAGTAATTTTTTGATTTTTTTGGGTCTAAAGCTAAGGATGAGCGTTGAAAACCAAAACGTCGAAAACCCCCAAAAAATACCCGTTTAAAAAGCCGAAAACGTATATGAAAAAATAAAACAAAAAGCAAAATCTAAAGGGAGCGTCCAAAATGCGACACGTAGCGGGCGGCTGAGAGTGCGCAAGTGATACTGATCCTTATCCAAAATCCCCCGGTCATTTCCCCGAGACCTCCTATTCAGGCACCAGCTGTCGCCACTCACGGCCACGCGCTATATTATCTGGGGCGTCCCACCAACACGAAGCGCTCGCTCCTGATCGATTGATGCGAACAGGCGCTCACCCGGGTGGCTCTCGATCATTTGACGCAAACTGGTACTGGCTCGGGTCGCTCCCGATCCAAAAAGAGATATGATTTATTGACTGGACATGTTGCCGAATGACTGGGCATGTTAACCGTTGACTATTGATTCCGCCATTGCACTTTTAAAAAAAATCATGTGCTCTAAAAAGTACATACATTTCAAAAAAAATCATGAATTCAAAAAATTCAAGTATTTTAAAAATTTCATGGTTTTTAAGAAGGTTCACGAATTGAGAAAAGGAAGTTCAAAAACTTGCGCAACTGTTCAATAATTTGGAAAAAATCATGCATTTGAGATAAAAAGTTCATGAATTTGAGGAAAAAAATCACCAATTTTCAAAAAAGTTCAAAAATTTGTAAAAAGTTCACGAGTTTGAGAAAAGTTCACAAAAAATATAAAAAGTTCAGGAATTTGGAGAGAAGTCCACAAAAACAAAAACTGTTCACAGAATTGAAAAAGTTCATGAGATTTGAAAAAGTCTAGGAAAAAGAGAAAGAAAAACAATAGAAAAAAGGAAAACAAACAAGAAAATAAAATAAAAAACAAAACAAAACAAAATGAAAATAAAAGAGTAAAAAACAGAGCAAAAACCAGGTAAAAAAATTCGCACTGGGAATACCCAACGGAACCTACAAAACCGATAAAAAAACTTACATGGGTCTGGCCATTTTTGTAACAGTCCCAACCTAAACCCTTAGACCTTTTGCTATCTCTTTAGTATTTCAGCGGGCTCGGCATCGTCAGCCTTGATAATTGCCTCCAGTCTTAGACTCACGCAAGATCTATCTAGGAGATGCATAGCAACGAAAGGGGGAGAGTGTGTCCACAAACCCTCGTAGACCGAAAGCGGAAGCGTTTCACAATGCAGTTGATGTAGTCAAACTTCTTCTCGTTCCGACCGATCAAGCACCGAACGTATGGCACCTTCGAGTTCTGCACATGTTCAACTCGATGACGTCCCTCGAACTCTTGATGCAGCAAAGTGTTGAGGGAAAGTTCCGCCAGCACGACGGCGTGGTGACGGTGATGGTGAAGTGATCCGCGCAGGGCTTAGCGTAAGCACTATGAAGATATGACCAAAGGCGTAAACGGTGGAGGGGGGCGCCGGACACGGCTAACAATTGTTGTTGTGTGTTCTAAGCGCCCCCTCCCCACGTATATATAGGTGGGAGGGGGAGGGGGCAGCCATGGGGCGCCCCAAGTAGGAGGAATCCTACTTGGGGGCCTTGTCCAGTTCGCACCCCCTTTCCCTTTTCACCGGAGGCGAAAGGAAAGAGGAAGGAGGCGGGAAGGAAGGGGGAGGCCGAATCGCTCCCATTCCTTTCTCTCTTCCCCTTTCCTTTCTTCCCTGGTGCGTCCCATATAGGGGGTGCAGCAGCCCCTGCTAGCTGATGCGTTTCTCCTCTTGGCCCATTAGGCCCATATAGTTTGCCGGGGGGGTGCCCGGAACCCCTTCCGGTGACCCAATATATACCCGGTACCTCGGGAACACTTTCGGTGTCTGAATAATATCGTCCTATATATAAATCTTTACCTCTCGACCATTTTGACACTCCTCGTCATGTCCGTGATCTCATCCGTGAGTCCGAACAACATTCAGTCACCGAATCACATAACTCATATAATACAAAATTGTCATCGAATGTTAATGTGCGGACTCTACGGGTTTGAGAACTATGTAGACATGACCGAGACACCTCTCCGGTCAATAACCAATAGCGGAACCTAGATGCTCATATTGGTTTCTACATATTTATGAAGATCTTTATCGGTCGAACCGTAACGACAACATACATTATTCCCTTTGTCATTGGTATGTTACTTGCCCGAGATTCGATCATCAGTATCTTCATACCTAGTTCAATCTCGTTACCGGAATTTCTCTTTACTCATGTCTTAATACATTATCACGCAACTAACTCTTTAGTAACTATGGTTGCAAGGCTTCTTATGATGTGTATTACCAAGAGGACCCAAAGATACCTCTCTGATACTCGGAGTGAAAAATCCTAATCTCGATCTATGCCAACCCAACAAACACCTTCGGAGATACCTGTAGAGCATCTTTATAATCACCCAGTTACATTGTGACGTTTGATAGCACAAAAGGCATTCCTCTGGTATCGAGGAGTTGCATAATCTCATAGTCAAAGGAATATGTATATGACATGAAGAAAGCCATAGCAACAGAACTGAAAGATCAATATGCTAAGCTAACGGATGGGTCTTGTCCATCACATAATTCTCCTAATGACGTGATCCCGTTCATCAAATGACAACACATGTCTATGGTTAGGAAACTTAAGTATCTTTGATTAGCGAGCTAGTCTAGTAGAGGCTTACTAGGGACACGGTGTTTTGTCTATGTATCCACACATGTATCAAGTTTCCAGTTAATACAATTCTAGCATGAATAATAAACATTTATCATGATATAAGGAAATTTAAAATAACAACTTTATTATTGCCTCTAGGGCATATTTCCTTCAGTCTCCCCCTTGCACTAGAGTCAATAATCTAGTTCACATCGCCATGTGATTTAACACCAATAGTTCACATATTTATGTGATTAACACCCATAGTTCACATCGCCATGTGACCAACACCCAAAAGGTTTACTAGAGTCAATAATCTTGTTCACATTGCTATGTGATTAACACCCAAAGAGTACTAAGGTGTGATCATGTTTTTCTTGTGAGAGAAGTTTAGTCAACGGGTCTGCCACATTCAGATCCGTATGTATTTTGCAAATTTCTATGTCTACAATGCTCTGCATGGAGCTACTCTAGCTAATTGCCCCCACGTTCAATACGTATCTAGATTCAGACTTATAGTCATCTAGATCAGTGTCAAACTTTGCATCGACATACCTCTTTACGACGAACTCTTTATCACTTCCATAATCGAGAAATATTTCCTTAGTCCTCTTATGTAACTAAGGAAAATTTTGACCGCTGTCCCGTGATCTACTCCTGGATCACTATTGTACCCTTTTGCCAAACTCATGGCAAGGTACACAGTAGGTCTAGTATACGGCATGACATATATTATAGAACCTATGGCCGAGGCATAGGGAATAACTTTCATTCTCTCTCTATCTTCTGTTGTGGTTGGGTTTTGAGTCTTACTCAACTTCATACCTTACAAATCAGGCAAGAACCCCTTCTTTGATTGATCCATTTTGAACTCCTTTCAAAACCTTATCAAGGTATGTACTCATCGAAAGTCTTATCAAGCATCTTGATCTATCTCTATAGATCTTGATTCCCAACATGTAAGCAGCTTCACCGAGGTCTTTCTTTGAAAAACTCCTTTCAAACACTCCTTTATGATTTCCAGAAAATTCTACATCATTTCCGATCAACAATATGTCGTTCACATATACTTATCAGAAAGGTTGTAGTGCTCCCACTCACTTTCTTTTAAATACAGGCTTCACGACAAGTCTGTATAAAACTATATGCTTTGATCAACTCATCAAAGCGTATATTCCAACCCCAAGATGCTTGCACCAGTCCATAGATGGATCGCTGGAGCTTGCACACTTTGTTAGCACCTTTAGGATTGACAAAACCTTCTGGTTGCATCATATACAACTCTTGTTTAATAAATCCATTTAAGGAATGCAATTTTGACATCCATTTGCCAGATTTCATAAAATACGGCAATTGCTAACATGATTCAGATAGACTTAAGCATCGATACGAGTGAGAAATCTCATTGTAGTCAACACCTTGAACTTGTCAAAAACCTTTTGCGACAATTCGAGCTTTGTAGATAGTAACACTACCATCAGCGTCCTTCTTCCTCTTGAAGATCCATTTATTCTCAATGGCTTGCTGATCATCGGGCAAGTCAACCAAAGTCCACACTTTGTTCTCGTACATGGATCCTATCTTAGATTTCATGGCCTCAAGCCAGTTATCAGAATCTTGGCTCATCATTGCTTCTTCATAGTTCGTAGGTTCGTCATGGTCTAGTAACATGACTTCCAGAATAGGATTACCGTACCACTCTGGTGTGGAACGTGCATTGGTTGACCTACGAGGTTCGGTAGTAACTTGATCTGAAGTTTCACGATCATTATCATTAGCTTCCTCTCTAGTTGGTGTAGGCATCACGGGAATGGTTTTCTGTGATGAACTATTTTCCAATTCGAGAGAAGGTACAATTACCTCATCAAGTTCTACTTTTCCCCCACTCACTTCTTTCGAGAGAAACTCCTTCTCTAGAAAGGACCCATTCTTAGCAACAAAGATTTTGCCTTCGGATCTGTGGTAGAAGGCGTACCCAACTGTTTCTTTTGGGTATCCTATGAAGACGCACTTCTCCTATTTGGGTTCGAGCTTATCAGGCCGAAGCTTTTTCACATAAACATCGCAACCCCAAAATTTAAGAAATGACAGCTTAGGTTTCTTGCCAAACCATAGTTCATACGGTGTCGTCTCAACGGATTTAGACGGTGCCCTATTTAACGTGAATACAACTGTCTCTAATGCATAACCCCAAAATGATAGTGGTAAATCTGTAAGAGACATCATAGATCGCACCATATCTAATAAAGTATGGTGACGATGTTCGGACACACCATTACGCTATGGTGTTCCAGGTGGCGTGAGCTGTGAAACTATTCCACGCGACAGATGCCAGGGGGTGGCCTATCATGGACGGGCTCAAGAGGATGTCGTCGGGCCCTATAAGCGAGAGTGAGTGCGAGCTCAATCGCACATGAGATGTACCCGTGTTCGGGGCTCTCCGGGGAGATAACACCCCTAGTCATGCTCTGTGGGGTCTCTGCATAATGACTATGATCAAATGGTGGCTACAAGGTTGCTCCTTGAGCTGTACGACTAGAGGAGGAAGAAGGGCCGGTCTGCTACCTTGCTTCTCCTAGCTATGGTGTGTGTGTGGGAATGAGGAATGAACCCTTTGCATGGGCCCGCTGCTTGGTAGACCCCACGGGCTGCTGAGAATCCGGCCGACAGGTAGGGCCCGCTGCCCGCGGGCCATGCTGACTGCTCTTTGATGTAACTCTATACTTGATGACGGAGGCCGCGTCATGAGTCGTATGGCTACAGTCCTGCCGTCAGGCGGGTTGGTGGACGCTTGGTCAGTGCACACTGTAGCCATGCTTCGTCTCATAGAAATAGGTGGGTACGGACTCCAAGGAGAGTGGAGGGCTAGCTGCTAGGAACCGGCCCGCCCCTTAGCTCTGCCTGCTAGGGGTGCACCTTCTTCTGGTAGCTCACAGATAGGTAGGGCCCGCCGCCTGTGGGCCGTACTGATTGCCTTTTGATGTAGCATGTCCCTGGCTGACGAGGGCCATGCCGAGAGTCGCATGTCTACAGTCCTGCGCCTGGCAGGAGGGTGTCCGCTTGGTCAGCTCGCACTATAGCCACGCTCCTCTGGGATTTGGGGGAGCAGGCAGCCCTGTGGCCACGTCCCGTCTTGTCATAGTGGTTTGGTGCAGACTTCGAGGGGAGGAGGGGCCGTCTGCTAGGAGTCGGCCTCCCCCAAAGCTGCCTTCTAAGAGGGCGCTGTCTTTGGAAGCCGGCCGCTTGGGCCCAGCCGACCCAAGGAGCCGGCCGCGCATCCGAAAGGCGCGAGGGGCTTTGCCAGCCCTGATGTCTTGAAATGGTAAGGGGTGTGGATGAGGCTACCCGTGGTCAATCACTCTGACAGTAGTCCCCAAAGCTGGTGAGGTGCCGCGGCTCAAGCCAGAGTACCTCAGCAATTTCCTCCTCTGAGAGATCCTATGCCCTTTCTTCGTCCAGCCAGGAGAAGCCGTCTGAGGCAGGACAGGCCGCCTGGTGAATTTGAATCATCATGGCGGGCGCCGAGCTGGCGCCGCCAGGTGGCGTGCCTGTTGGCCGTTGCTCGCTTGCTATGCGTCCCCAGCAGGTCAGGCCGGCCTGCCAGCCTACGCGCACGACGGGATGTCACCGTAGGCCTGGGCCCACCACTATAGGGCCTCAACACGTGCGCGGATCCGCTGCGGCCGAGGTGGGCGGTTGCCCTTCCCAGGCATAATGATCATGCGCCATGACGGCGCGGGATATGCGGGGACGTGCAGGCATGGGCGCAGTTAATCCCTACGCCCCCATGATGCGTCACCTCTGCTCCGCCATTGCCGCCGTATAAGTAGGAGAGAGGGGGCATGGCCAAATGCACGCATCCCCTTCGCTCTATTTCCTTCTTCTTCCTGCTCCTTGCCGCCGCTGTGCTGCTGTGCCTCCCGCCACCAAAGTGCTGCCATAGCTCGTCGTTTCCCATCCTCGCCGCGCCACCACAGATTCACCGTCGCCCAACACGCCGCCGCTAATCCTCCATGAGCCATGGCGCGAGGTGAGTGGGACGGCTCAAATGTCCACGGGCGACCCATCGATTTTCTCCGCGCGACGCGATAGATGCCCGACGAGGTGTGCGTGGGGACGCGGCTTCCTGACGTGCGGGAGATCACGCCAGCGCCGCAGGCCAGCGAGTACGCCATCTTCTGCAGCCAGTTCCTCCGTGGCTTCAGCTTGCCGGCGAGCAGCTTCCTTCGCGAGTTCCTCGACTTCTACCACCTTTAACCTCACCACCTCATGCCCAACACAATGGTGCTCCTCTCCTTCTTCGTCACCTTCTGCGAGGGCTACCTCGGTGTCCTGCCCACACTTGAGTTATGGGGCGGGTTCTTCTACCTCAAGCTCGGCACCCAAGCCAAGGGCAAGCTGACCTAGTCCGGCGCTTGCGTCGCCGTGCGGCGCACAGTCGTCGGGACCCGATTTCCCCTCATCATCTTGCACGAGTCGGCGTGGTTGTGGAAGGAGTCATACTTCTATGTCCGCAACCTCCACCCGACCCACGACTATGTCAACCTGCCAGCCTTTGCGCTTGGCCCGTCTGCTCAACCTTGGAACAATTGGGGGCAGCAACCCAAGCCATTGCCGGTTGCCATCACCAACGCCCTTGACTGGCTTTAGGAGATGACGGACTCGGAAGACCTCCAGCCGGTGGACCTGCTGGCCGCCTTTGTCTACTGCCGAGTTTTGCCCCTCCAATTCCGGCCGCATCCGATCTGCGACATGAGCGGCCGCCATGACCCGTGCCGGATGTCGACAAAGGAGCTGCCGACTATTGAGGTGGTCCGGCATGTCAATTACTTCTCCAACAACCAGCTGAGCAAGGCCGACTGGAGCTTCGGCAAGCCACCATACAGCTGGGCCAATCCACCACCCGCGATTAGTATCTGGTCCCCTTTCTTTTCTCATGCCGTGCTCTTCATCTAACCTAAACACCCGAACGCGGCGCAGCACTTCGCCGGCCAGGGAACAGTCATCGCGCCGGCTCCCGGCCACCATTGGATGGCGGACCGTGAGGAGAGCGATGTAGGCGACCCCGAGCTTGGGATGGCCGCGTTGGAAGAGGACAACGCCACAGGGGGAGGCGACGCTGGAGCAGGCGGATCCGCAAGAGGCGGCGCAGGGGGCGATGTCTGGGACTGGCCGGATGATGATGAGGACGGCGACGGGTAACGCCACCCTGAAGGTGCTGACAGGACAGGTGCCGGCCCCTCGACGGCGCAGCGGACAGGCGGGGCGCCGACTAGAGCACCCGGCGTGTCTAAGCGCCACGCCGACGCGGGGATGTTTGGTAGACGGCCGACCAAGAAGGCCAAGTCAACGACCGCCACCAAGCGGCAAGAGGCCGCAAAGATGTCTGCCGTCCGGAGGACCCCGAAGGAGCGCCCACTGGTGTCCGTGTGAGTGCTCTTACTACTCTTGTCTTGATTGTTTCGTCTCGGCTTTTCCTTTTTTGCGAGTTTTTTATTTGTGCTTGCTTGTTTTTTGCAAACTTCTTATCTTTGCATGGCTTGCCATGTAGGGCTCCCCTTTTCCATATCGCGGCTCCGTCTGCCTCATTGATCGGAGCAGCAGGCGGCTCTGAGGAGGCTCGCCGCATGGACCTGATCGTCGTCCTTCGAGGGTGACGGAGAGGAATGCACGGGAGGAGCGGGACATCGCAGCTCGGGCGGAGGCCAAGGCAGCAGCCGCGGCGCAGGCGGAGGACGATGCAGCAGCCAAGTGCAGGCAGATGCAGCTGCCAGGGCGCAGACGGAGGCCGATGCAGCGGCCAAGGTGCAGGCGGATGCAGCGGCCAAGTCGCAGGCGGATGCAGTGGCCATGGCGCAGGCGAAGGCTGACGCCAAGGCCGCGGAGGACCCGGCCTTTAGCATGGTTCCGAAGGCCACCGACATGCGCGGCCGCCTACAACTCCCAGAACCAGCAGCTCGCCAACCGGACTGCTGAGTTGAACAAGAGCCATGGTACGTGGGCCGTCTTCTAGTGGGGAGCGCAAGCGCACCCACTGGGTGTAGCCCCCCGAGATTCGGGCCGACTGCTGAGCAGTCGGGCCGGGTCTTCCGACGACTTTTTTCTTTGTCAATGCTGACGATTCTTCTTTTGTTATTGTAGAGGCTGCCGCCCATCTGAGGACGGGCGTGTGCGAGGTCGAGAGCCAACTTCAGGCCAAGGAGCAGGAACGCAGCCAAGCAGTCGTGGAGCGCAACCGGATCGAGAAGGAGCTGGTGGACCAGGCGGCCTGACATGCGGACCAGGTCCAAATGCTAAAGGACGGGGAGGCGCTCCTCAAGGCCGAGTTCGAGACTTAGCTCGGACTGGGCCAAGAGGGAGAAGTTGCTATCGGATGGCTACAAGGTGATCGAGGGCATGCTCAAAGGTGAGTCTTCTTGATGTAGGGCGGAACCCTTGGGGCCGATCTTTCACATTTGGAGAGGATCCTACGGGGAACACGAAGAACGCGCCGAAGAACACGAGGGAAATCATGAGGGGAAAACAAGAGAAACACTCAACCAACACGATTATGATCACACATGTGCTAGATCCAAGAAACACAAAGAGATACACGGTCCAAATCCAACAAAGGATGATACAAGCGGCGGTAGTTCATCTCTGAGAGGAGGTCTTGAATCCACGAGGGATCTTCCCATAAAGGGGTCTTGAATCCATGGTGGATCTTCTCCGAAGAGGCCGTGGTCTCTCATGAGGAGGAGATCCATATGGATGAGCAAAGCTCTATCTCAAATGAGCTAATCCTTTGCTAATCCTAACTAGGAGGAGGTGGGGGAGTATATATAGTCCTAGCCCATGAAGGGGTAAGTGAGAGGGGGATAGATGGGCCCTTGGCCTGTTCTCTGCACACAGGCAGGCCAGAAGTTCCGAGCGGGGCCGGAAGTTCTGGGCTCTGGAAGTTCCGGGCAGGTTCCGGCCGGGTTCCGGGCTATCCAGAGAGTTGGCGCGCTCGGGGCAGGTTTGGACTCCAGGGGCCGGAGGTTCCGAGTAGGCCGGAGGGTCCGGGGGCCGGAAGTTCCGGGCCGAGGCCGGAAATTCCGGGCTTTCCAGAAGCTTGTCCCTGCTTCTTCTTCCTTCTCCTCTTCCATGCTTGGCCTTGGTCCTTGGATCCTCCATGGTTGTCTCGGTTGTACCTGAGTGTATGCAAGGTCCATGCATGAGGTAGTAGCCATGTCTCACATGTGGAAAGTGACGGTTCAAAGAGGAGTGAGTTCACCTTGTGCCCAATGGCGTATGGTCGAGGTCTCTTCATATGTCCTCTTGGGGCTTGGAGAGTAGTCAGAGTGTACATGGGGATGAACGTGGGATGCTCCGCATCACTTCTTTTCTTGCTTGGAGGTGCCAGCTGTTGCCTGAAGTCGGCCTCTTGTTCTTTATCTTCTTTTCACGCAGATTACTTCCCGGACCACACCGGTGCCATCGGCCAGGAGATCGAGGCACGACGCGAGGAGCGGAGGCAGGTGGGCGAGGAGATTGCGCTAGATCGGCCTCGGACTCTGGGCAAGCAGTTCTGAGCCGTCCAGCTCCGCCTTGTGCCGGTCCATCGGCTGCTCCACCGCTTTCAGTGCGCCGGGTCTCAAGTGCTAGAGGGGCTCTGGCCGAACATGCAGGTGCCCCGGACTCCCAGTCGGACCACTGACTTGTTGGAGGTGGCGGCCGAGCGGCTTGAAGCCTGGAAGGATGCTGCAGCACGGGCAAGCGCCAGGGCGACGCTGGAGTTCGTCAAGGCATGGTACCCTGGCGTGAACTTGGACCAGCTAGCCACGTTCCACCAGGAGGCGGGGCCGGAGTTGGAGGTGGCGTGCGAGGCGATCGTCAAAGCTCATGAAGCTCGTGAGTCCGTGCGAAGGGATAGTGCATGACAAAGCTCATGAAGCTTATCAAGATGATATAGAATGATATGCAAAGCATTCATGGGATAATTAGCATGGTGCACAAAGCGACAAATGCTACCATTGTGCAAAATGATGTCATAGAGGTACGGTTCATCAATAGCATGAATATGGCAATGGATTCTCAATATGTGTAAGCTATCATGCAACTAATGGTGGACAATATGATCATGATGTATGAATATGCCATCAAGGAAGATCACAACAAATTTGCTAAGGAAATGCATAAGCTCATATATCATGGATGACATGGGAATACAAGATGCAACAAGGCAATCATAATGTGAGTCAATCCATGCATGGGGTGCAAACTTGTGGTGAGTATGATATGTCCATCGAGCATGACATGTATGAGCACAAACAATAAATATCGAGGTGGTGGTATACCAATGCTCGATGCCGTGGCATGAGTGGAGTTCCGAAGGTGCATCCAATAAGTGCGAGCGCTCCTCAATGTGAAGGTCCATAGAGCCAATCTCCAATGTCGCCCCTCCATTCGTGAGATGTATCATGTAGACAACAAGAAGGAAACAGCAATGAAAGAATGACCCATCCAATATGCGTATTTGAGGATGGCTCAAAGAGAAGGAGTTCACCTCAAGAATGTTCCCGAAGATTTTGGAGTGGCACATCATGTATGCCTTCACATAACCAATATGTCTCATGACGGTAATGCCTTGTGTATCCCTCAAAACGAAAGAACATGAGAAACACTCGGAAAAACAAATGAGGTTAGTGGAAGTGCAAACCCTATCATTCGTGTGGTAAGATACCCAACAAGTGTATGCATCATGCTCATCATAAGAAAGGACAATGGAGCATTTCATAGTATGGAGGCATAAGATGTAAGAACAACCAAATGCAAGAGGCTCAATCAAACAAGCATGCTTCACAAGTAATATGTCCAAGTCTCCAAGAGCACTAAGCATACATGCAACAATTGGATGCAAGCGACAATGAACAAGATGTATCATGTGAGAGGCATGAACAAATATGTCATCAACCCAAGAAAGCGCGTAATAGTGGAACATGGATGATGCAACCAAGCAAACAGTCATAGTGATCAAGTTAAGCAAGCTAGTAGTGCAAAGATGCAACTTACTAGAAGGAATCATGGCAAGCATGTCATGTGTGCAAATAGTGGGCATAATAATTCACATGACATAGCACAAACATGAAAGCAAGATATGAGTACAATGGCATGAATGTATTGGCGGGAGGCCATATGCAAATAGCAATGGGGCATCATGACTCTCCCAACACAACAAGCATCAATAGCATGGGGCACATGATAAACATGGCAATAGCAACAAGGATCTCCATCAAGCATGCAAATACACATAGAAGTAGCATAATGGTGAATCATGGGTAGATGCAAACAAGGGTCACACTTGCATGGCAAAGGCATAGAAGCAAGGATAACATGCAAAGTGAACACGGGAAAATGAGCATAAGGTGACCAGTGGTAAATAGCCCATAGCTGTCTGAGAGCCAAGTAGAAGAGATGTGCGTAGTCCTTGCGCGAAGGGAACGGTGGTAAGGATAGTCCACGGGATCCCAAAGCATCATTGCTCTCAAGAGCTCGTTTTGTCAACTCTTGGGATTGAGAGGTTGACGAGTATATTTGAGTACCTACATAAAACAAAGGCAAAGGAAAAATTGTGTGTGCGTGGTATATGTACACATCATCCATCATGATGCGCACGTGCATGTGTCGGCTAGCACAAAATATCCAATGCTCAAATAAATGGGATGCGCGATATAGAAACATGTCATCCATCATGAGAGGTTTGTTGTTATGGATGGCATAATGGAGACTCAAAGGATGTAATGCGTCATGAGAAATATCTAGAGCATTGTTATTCATGGAATGCATATGGTGCACACAATCATGGGAATCATGCAAAGTATGGAATGCATCAAAATCTCCTAATATGTTTGAGGAAGCTATGGGGGTCTCCTCATGAGCATTAGTGGAAACATCACATGGAGAATGACAACATCCAAAACAAAGCATATTTGAAACAATGTGATCATGGCATGGCATAGTAGATGAATTGCGCAAATCATGTAAAGGAAGCATGGAAATATCATCACATGAGAAACAAAAGCCAATGACCATCATCTCGTCATCTATGCCATAAGTGCAAATGGGATTGATTTTAATGGGGCATGCATAGTTACTATGTTGAGACTGTAATGATGCAATATGGGAGATCTCACTCATAGCATATCATAAGCTTAATGGATTATCAAACATGATGTGACCAAAAGAATTTTCACATGAAATCCTATGGATCATAGCATCACAACTAGGCAACTCAACATGCTCACCATCATATTCATCGTAAATAGGTAAGTCAAGGCATGAAGAAGTTACACTAGCATGAAGCATGGGAATAGGTGGGTCAACATCATGGGAGCAATCGATGTCAAGAGAGTCCACTAGTGGGACAAGAGAAGCACCATCACCTATGTTACCTTTGGAGCATGGCTCATGTGTTGTAGGTGAGGTGTTGGAGATCCAATCGTTGTCATCTTCATCTTGATGGAACCATGTGCGGGTGCATCATTGTCCACCATGGCCATCGTCGTCTCCATTGGAGGGATGGACTCGTCGAGGATAGGTATGTCGTCATGTAGGAGACCTAGCACCAAAGAAGAAAACACACTAGGAGTAGAGGGTAAGTCGTTAGAAATCATAGTGGCCTCACATGCCGTGTCAACTACCTCACTCACTAAGTGTTGTGGCTCACTCACTCCCTCAAGGATGCTCTCACTCATATAGTTGGCGGAGTCACTCAAATGTCACTCAACCTCACATAGGATGTGTGGCATGCTCTCATATGTGGGGCTAGTGGTGGTCACACTCATCCTCTCATAGGAAATGCTCTCAATGTCACGTATGGTGGAGTCACTCAAGTCACTCATGTGGTAGTGGCTCTCCTCACATGGCACTTGGGGCATCTCGACATATGTGGGTGTCGGAGAGGTGTAGGTGCAAATGTCTCCATGCGTGGCCGCGTAGCTTGACTCGGAGTATGAGTCCAATATGGGCGCTGTCTTCATGTTGTTGAAGAGGTTCACGCTCGTCGCCGTGGTCGAAGGGGATGGCCCTTGCTCGACCGTCTTGTCACCGTCTTGGTGTTGGAGATCCATATGATGTGGCACCTCATAGCTCGTCTCCATGACCGAAGGGAATTTCCCATGCTCGGCCATCTTCCTTGAGGGGCTTCCGAAGATGGAAGTGTCGTCCTCGCTCATAGGTGGTCGCCTCGGACTCGATGAAGTCGTTGTAGGCATACTCATGGGAAGTAGGCGAAGATGCCGTACGTCCAAAGGCGAAGATGCCTTGAAAGCACTTGGCAAAGATGCCGAAGTGGTGGCGGTAGCCGTAGCTCCGTCTTGGTGGTGCTTGTCTTGCGGTCTTATCTTTTTCTCATGAATCTTGGACTCGGCGTGAAGTAGGGCTTGTTGGGATTTTTGCATTTGCGCTTGTGGAGCATCGGCATGATGATGATGTCGTTGTCGTGCTTGAGCTCGATGGCATTCGTCGTTGTTGTGCACATGATGCTTGGAGGTGACTTGCCCTTCATGACGATGTGGATCGCGAATCTGATGGTGGTCACCATGTAGATGTGGACGAGGACGAATTGCACTTGCATCGTTTCTGCGCCCCGAAGACTTGTGGCTTGAATGTCGCCGCCTTGAAGATGATGAAGGGGAAGAAGACTTGATCAAGGCTCTAATCTCCTCCATCCTTGCATCTTTCTCCTCTTTATGTGAGGAAAGCTTCTTGTCATGTAGTCCCTTTTCCTTGCTTCGGAGTGACGAATGTCGATGGAGATGTTCTCGATGCGCTCTCGCAATCTTGATTGTGCGCCTTGCATTTGTCGTTGTAGATCGAAGATGGACGCTTTGGAGATGTAGTTGTTCACGCCATCGTTGTTGTCATAGACCGGAGAGGAAATGCCTTGCCTATCCATCACAAGACTCGAGCAAATATGAGTGGGAGAAAGAGAAGAACTATACCAAATGTACCTTGACCAATGTTGAAGATGGATCAATGATCACTCAAATGTGTAACAATGAAATAGCACAATTGGTACCAATTCTTGTCGGTTCTCACACCTACACAAGTAAAGCTTATGGTGGAGCTCGGTGAGGATAGTGGCACAAAAATTTAATGCAAAATGTTAGCAAGAGTCAATAATGTTGAAAGAGATTCACAAATTCACAAGCGAAACAAGTAGACCAATAGCAATATGGATGGCACACAGAAACACACACACAGATAGATAAGCGGTGTCGTGCAACCAAGGAATGAGCACAAAATGTGGAATCCACGGAAAACACTCGTGTTGCACAACTCAAGAGAGACGCTAGCACGATTGCTCAATAGGCGGATACGGCACTTGTGCACAACCTATAAGATGCAAAATGTAGCAAGTTTTATCCCAATTATGCTATGTATGTATGGTTCACGGTGTTTCTCTCAAGATGATCCAAGATGATCGGATATGACAATCTTATATGCAATGTGGTATGATGCTATGGCACTTGCTTACAAGCTTCTTTGCTCTCTCTCTTTTGCTTAAAAGCTTTATTTCTTTTTTTTGTATGGCCACTTTTGCACAATGCACAAACCAAGATATCAATTGTGTATATGCGGGAACAAACTTGTGACACAAGATATGATACCAATATATACACCACGATGATATGGTATGTATGCTATGGGAAGTATGATCACTAATGTGCACAAGTAACGTTGCCCGCAATACTCAAATGGATAGTCTCGATAGGCAAGTAACGCAAAATGGGCTAGAGGTTAACAATGCAATGGCAGGGGAATATACAATGGAGGAATACCACGATACCAAGATGATATGGAGGTTACCGTCCTTGGCGGTGATGAGTGGCGGTGTTCTTGATGTAGAAACCAAGATGATGGAGACTCGTCCCTAAGTAGCCGAAACACCTTAGGAAACGGAAAAACCGCGAACTCAAAATCTCAAACGTAAAACGTCAAAATGGTGGTAGCGGAAAGCGGTGGTGGTTTGCACTTGGCAATGCAGAAGTGAAATGATTGGCTACACACGGTGTAAGAGTTGGAAGCACGTGGTCCCTAAGTAGCCGAAACACCTTAGGAGACACAACTCACAACAAAAACAAAATGGGTTAAGTTGCGATGGCGGAAGTGTATGGTGGGCAAGCCTATGCGGAAGTTATGGTGGTGGTGGTTGATCAAGAAGCAATCGTCCCTAAGTAGCAGAAACACCTTAGGAGACTCGAATCACTACTCAAACAACCACTAATGCTATGGCAAGCAAAATGGGTTAGGTTGCAGAAGTCGGTGGTGGCTATGCAGATGATATGGTGGAGGGCCTAGGCACACTCGCCAAATTTTAGAAAATTTGGTGGAGTCAAATGGTGTTGAAACCTATCTAGATGGCTGGGGGATGTCAATCACTACTCAACAAGCTAAAGAACGCGAAAATCGGACTCCGGATGTGAAAGTTATGGCCAAAACGGTGAAACACCGAAGGTTGAAATGGCAGCGGGCGGACATCCGGGGTTTTGGCCGGATGTCCGAGACCTGATGTCCAGAAACTTGCACGAAAATGCACTCCAGGAGCCGGATGTCCGGGCTAATGGCTGGATTTCCGGGATGGCCAGATGTCCGGGGGTCGGGCCCGATGTCCGGGCTCCAAATCCGAGGATGAATTCGAAGATCTCGATTTTGGGGGCGGAAATTGATGATTTCGGTGGCAAAATTGGAGAGATTTCATGGATGGAAAGTGGGGAAACTTGGGGAGATGCCAGATCCACTTGAAACCAAGCAAATCCATGGATCCAAATCAACAAAACATCATCAAACCAACAAATCAGAAAAAAATTGGGGGCTATTTTTGGTGGGGATTTTCGGATCTAGGACGAAATCAACAAAATCAAGCTAGAAAACATGGGGTAGGGGCTCCAAAAACGTGATCAACGTGGCTCATGATACCAAGATGATGTAGGGTGGAACCCTAGGGGCCGATCTTTCACGTTTGGAGAGGATCCTACGGGGAACACGAAGAACGCGCTGAAGAACACGAGGGAAATCACGAGGGAAAAACAAGAGAAACACTTAACCAACACGATTATGATCACATATGTGCTAGATCCAAGAAACACAAAGAGATACACGGTCCAAATCCAACAAAGGACGATACAAGCGGTGGTAGTTCATCTCCGAGAAGAGGTCTTGAATCCACGAGGGATCTTCCCATAAAGGGGTCTTGAATCCATGGTGGATCTTCTCCGAAGAGGCCGCGGTCTCTCACGAGGACCGTACGGATGAGCAAAGCTCTATCTCAAATGAGCTAATCCTTTGCTAATCCTAACTAGGAGGAGGTGGGGGAGTATATATAGTGCTAGCCCACGAAGGGGTAAGTGAGAGGGGGATACATGGGCCCTTGGCCCGTTCTCTGCGCACAGGCAGGCCGGAAGTTCCGGGAGGGGTCGGAAGTTCTGGGCTCCAGAAATTTCGGGCAGGTTTCGGCCGGGTTCTGGGCTATCCAGAGAGTTGGCGCGCTCGGGGCGGGTTTGGACTCCAGGGGCCGGAGGTTCCGGGCAGGCCGGAGGGTCCGGGGGCCGGAAGTTCCGGGCTGAGGCCGGAAATTCCGGGCTTTCTAGAAGCTTGTCCCTACTTCTTCTTCCTTCTCCTCTTCCATGCTTGGCCTTGGTCCTTGGATCCTCCATGGTTGTCTCGGTTGTACCTGAGTGTATGCAAGGTCCATGCATGAGGTAGTAGCCATGTCTCACATGTGGAAAGTGACGGTTCAAAGAGGAGTGAGTTCATCTTGTGTCCAATGGCGTATGGCCGAGGTCTCTTCATATGTCCTCTTAGGGCTTGGAGAGTAGTTGGAGTGTACTTGGGGATGAACGTGGGATGCTCCGCATCACTTCTTTTCTTGCTTGGAGGTGCCAGCTGTTGCCTGAAGTTGGCCTATTGTTCTTTATCTTCTTTTCGCGCAGATTACTTCCCGGACCACACCGGTGCCATCGGCCAGGAGATCGAGGCACGACATGAGGAGTGGAGGCAGGTGGGCGAGGAGATTGCACTAGATCGGCCTCGGACTCTGGGCAAGCAGTTCTGAGCCGTCCAGCTCCGCCTTGTGCCGGTCCATCGACTGCTCCACCGCTTTCAGCGCGCCGGGTCCCAAGTGCTAGAGGGGCTCTGGCCGAACATGCAGGTGCCCCGGACTCCCAGTCGGACTGCTGACTTGTTGGAGGTGGTGGCCGAGAGGCTTGAAGCCTGGAAGGGTGCTACAGCACGGGCAAGCGCGAGGGCGACGCTGGAGTTCGTCAAGGCATGGTACCCTGGCGTGAACTTGGACCAGCTAGCCACGTTCCACCAGGAGGCGGGGCCGGAGTTGGAGGTGGCATGCGAGGCGATCATTAGGCGGGCGTCAGTCCTTGCCGACTACACCGACGTCGGCGTCTTTGTCCCGCAGCGGGCGGAAGAGGGCACTAAGGTGCCGCCGTCTTGGTTCAGGCTGAACCCAGACGAGAGGGAGGACCCGATGGAGGAAATCGCCTCCAGCGACGAAGGCACGAAGGAGAGCGAGAGCAAGGAAGGCAATGACGTCGCACCAGACGGCGGGGCGACCGGCCGGACTCATCCCGATCTGACCTCAGCCAGCGAGCCGCGGGAAACCACGTCAGCTGCCGCCACCTCCGACCAGGCCGAGACCCGCCAGCCAGAAGCCCCACCAGCCGGTGCCACAGCCACCGGCGACCTGTCCAAGCAGCCCGCTGAACCTTCGGCCTAGGTGGCCTTTAGCTTCTTAATTTCTCTGTCTTGTACTTAAGAACAAATTAACCGTGCGCAGTTCCACCCACTGGGTGTATTTGAAAACTTTGATGAATGCTGGCCTTGGGCCTTTTGCAATGTAAATAATTTATTTTTGCATGCTTGTGTCTTTGCTGGGTTCTGGCTCGGTTTTGCCTTTGCTTTTGTTGGCTTTTTCTTTTGCCGTTTCCCTTTGACCGACGCCCTGACAACCGGACAGCCGCGCTACAGTCTGTGGCCAGGTCAGGGAATTGGCCATTTAGAATAGGCAAGTTACTTCAGCCGCCTAGAGCGTAGCTAGTCGAGCGAGAAGCCGGACGGGTGAGGCTAGGAGCCGTCCTGTCCTGTGTTGGCATTCTTCTTTAGTCATTTTTCGTGTGGACATTGTTTCCGGCCTTTAGCTCTTGTCAGCCGGACAGTCGCGCTGCGAGCTGTAGCTGAGGCGAAGAGAGGGCTTTGGCGCCGGCACACTACTTGGCCGACTTCGGGTGGTATCAACTTAGGTCAAGGCGGCGAGGCCCCGGGCCGGCTGACCGGACCCGGACAGGGCAAAAGAATGAAAGAACACATTCATAGGCGAAGCTTATCTTATAGATAAAAAAGTAGCCCCCGAGTGCGCCTCAGGGGGCCTATTGTCTTTGCTTAATACAAAAGGTAGCATGGTACATACACTGCATCAACTGTAAAATAGGCGGAGAAGGTTCGCATTCCACGATCGCTCCTTCTCTTGGCTGGCATTGTCCCTCTTGCATGCCCTGGGCTTTTGTGCGTTGATGAGGTAGTAGGAGTCGTTGCCCAGGGCTTTGCTGATGATGAAAGGCCCCTCCGAAGGAGCCGAGAGCTTGTGTTGGCCGTCTGTCCGCTGGATCAGCCCGTGCACAAGGTCGCTCTCGCGGAAAGCACGCGACTTGATCTTCTTATTGTGGTAGCGGCGCAGGCTCTGCTAGTAGATGGCAGACCGGCTGAGTGCTAGAAGCCAGGCCTCTTCCAGTAGACCGATGTCGTCTTCTCGCGCCTCCTTGGCTTCCGCCTTCGTGTACATGGTGATGCGAGGCGAGTCGAACTCGATGTCAGTTGGGATGACAGCCTCGGCCCCGTACACAAAGAAGAAGGGTGTAAAGCCGGTTGCTCGATTCGGCATAGTCCGAAGACTCTAAAGGATGGCTGATAGCTCCTCGATCCAGCAGCCGGCAGAGCGCTCCAGAGGCTCGACTAGCCGGGGTTTAATGCCGGACAAGATGCAGGATGAGGCTGTTTGCTCACTCCACTTGGCCGTTTGACTGTGGGTGGGAAACGGACGTGAGGTCCAGCCGGATGCCTTGTGTCGCGCAGAAACGGGCCAAGGTGCCTTTGGTGAAGTTTGTGTCGTTGTCGGTGATGATGCTGTGCGGGATGCCGTACCGAACAGTGATGTCCGCCATGAATGTGACAGCAGTCCGACCATTCAGCTTCTCGATTGGCCTCACCTCAATCCACTTTGTGAACTTGTCCACGGCGACCAGAAAGTGAGTCATGCCGCCGCGTGCTGTCTTGAATGGGCCCACCATATCCAATCCCCGTACGGCAAACAACCAGGTGAGGGGAATGGTCTTGAGCGCAGAGGCCGGCAGGTGCTGCTTGGAGCTGAATCGCTGGCACCGCTTGCACTTGCAGACCAACTCCTTGGCGTCGTCCAAAGCAGCCGGCCAGAAGAAACCATGGCAGAAAGCTTTGGCAACGAGGGCTCTGGAGGTGGCATGGTGGCCACATTCGCCTTGATGAATATCCCCGAGGATTAATATGCCCTTCTCCAGCTCGATGCAGTGCTGGAAAATGCCAGTCATGCTGCGCCTAACGAGCTCTCTGTTGACGATCGTGTATGTGGCCGCCCAACGTTGCAGCTGCCGGACCAAGATCTCATTGGCTGGTAGCTCTCGGTTCACCAGAAAGTTGAGGATGGGATGCGCCCATGATGAAGCCTCTACCATCGTCATGACGGCAGCCGGTACCAGGGTGGCCGGTTTGGGAGGCGGCGGGTTGGAGCTGGCCGCTGCCTGCTATGTCGTTGTAGTCCCCGGGCCGACTACAGCAGTCCCTGGGCAGAGTGCGGGTGCTGCAGCCCCTGGGACACCTGTAGAAGTCCCCGAATCGACTGCTGAAGTCCCTGAGCCGGATCCGACTGCTCAAGGGTCAGCCGACACGAAGATGGATTCTGATTCCGGCGAAGGCTTGATAGACGGCTTGCGTAGGCACTCGAGGGAGACGCCTGCTGGTATGGCTTGCCAGGTGGAGCCAATTTGCTCCAGGGCGTCGGCTTGTTCATTGTCAGCCCATGGCACATGGAGGAACTTGCACCCGTCGAAGTGTCCGCTGATCTGCTGGACGAGGAAGCGGTAGCTTTCCATGTTGGTGTCCTTGGCATCCCAGTTGCTAGAAGACTGTTGGACCACCAAGTCCGAGTCGCTGTAGCAGAGAATCCGGTGGATGCCAATCTCCTTGGCCAGCTGGAGCCCGTGGCGAGTGCCTCGTACTCGGCCATGTTGTTGGAGGCAGCAAAGTGGATATGCAGCGTGTACTTGAGCTTGTCGCTTTGGGAGAGGTGATGATGATGCCAGCTCCCAAACTGGTGCGCATCTTCGAGCCATCAAAGTGCATCCACCAATGTGTGGAATCCGGTGCTGGCGGCAGGTACTGGGTCTCGACCCAGTCGACTAGGAAGTCGGCCAGTGCTTGGGACTTGATGGCGGTGCGGTGCTGGTAGAGGATGGCGTGGGGAGCTAGCTCAATGGCCCACTTCGCCATCCGGCCTAAACAGTCTTTGTTGCCCATGATCTCGGCAAGGGGGGCAGTGCAGACGACCGTGATGGTGTGATCCTGGAAGTACTGCTTCAGCTTCTTGGCGGTGAAGTACAGGCCGTAGCACATCTTCTAGTAGTGGGGGTAGTTCTTCTTGGAGGCGGACAACACCTTGCTCAGGTAGTAGACCGGCCTTTGGACCAGCTGGGATTTGCCGTCTTCTGGGCGCTCGACAACGATCATGATGCTGACGACCTGGCTGGTAGCAGCGATGTAGAGGAACATGGGCTCTTTGGCACTCGGGGCAGCTAGAATAGGCGGCGTGGGCAGCATCCGCTTGAGCTTGAGGAAGGACTCGTCCGCCTGGTCGGTCCACTCGAAGCAGGTGGTCTTCATCAGCTGATATAGTGGGAGGGCCTTCTCGCCCAGCCAACTAATGAACCGGTTGAGAGATGCTAAGCACCTGGTGAACTTCTGGACGTTCCGCAGCCGGCTCGGCTTCTTCATCCGCTCGATGGCCTTGATATTCACGGGGTTGCACTCGATCCCACACTCAGAAACAAGGAAACCAAGGAGCTGGCCAGCTGGTACTCTGAAGATGCACTTGTCCGGGTTGAGCTTGATCTGAAAGCATCACAGGTTGGCGAAGGTCTCCTTGAGATCCTACAAAAGGGTGCCGCGCTTCTCCGTCTTCACCACAATATCGTCCATATAGACGTGGGCGTTTTCGCCGAGTTGCTTCAGGAGGCACTTCTGCATACAACGCTGAAAGGTGGCACCGACATTCCTCAAGCTGAATGTCATGGTGATGTCGCAGAAGGCGCCAAATGGTGTGATGAAGGAGGTCCTTAGTCGGTCCACCAGGACCAGCTTGATCTGGTGGTAGCTGGAGTAGCTGTCGAAGAAGGACGACAACTCGCAGCCGTCCATGGAGTTGATCACCTGATCTGTCCGGGGCAAGGCAAAAGGGTCCTTAAGGAAAGCTTTACTGAGGCTGGTGTAGTCGATACACATGCACCACTTGTTGTTTTTCTTCAAAACGAGGACTGGGTTGGCAAGCCAGTCCGGGTAGAACACTTCCATGATGAAGCCGGTTGCCAGAAGCTAGGCGATTTCTTCACCAATGATCCTTCTCTTCTCTTCTGATAAGCAGCGGAGGGGTTTCTTGACCGGCTTTGCATCCTATCTCACATGCAGCTTGTGCTCGGCGTACTCCCTCGGAACACCCGGCATGTCCTTTGGAGACCATGCGAAGATGTCCCGATTCTCACGGAGGAAGTCGATGAGCTCGCTTTCCTATTTGCTGTCGAGGTTAGTCCCCACGACAGCGAATCTCTCCGGGTGCGCCGGGTCCAAGCTGATCTTCTTGGTTTCTTTGGTCGGCTGGACGGAGGCCCCGGCTTTTGCGTCCTTGGGGTCAGATGGGATGGCCGGCTGCTCGCTGGCCATGGCCACAGCCCAGTCAAGGAAGCGCTTCTCTTCAGCGATGACGAGGGACACGGCCAGCCTGCTGCTGGCGGCGCCGCATGTGAGCGACTTCTGGTAGTCACCAGCAATGGTGATGATGCCCTTGGGACCTGTCATCTTCATCTTCAGGTAGGCATAGTGCGGCACTGCCATGAATTTGGCCAGTGCAGGCCGACCCAAGAGCGCGTGGTAGGGGCTATCCAGATCGACCACTTCGAACCAGATTAGCTCACGGTGAAAGTGGGTCTTGTCGACCAACATGACATCAATCTTGATTTTGCCGAGTGGAGAGCAGGAAAGCCCAGGTACGATGCCATGGAACACGGTTTGGCTGGGCAGGAGTTGCTTTTCCTTGATGCCCAGCTTCTCCATGGTGTCGCGGTAGATGATGTTGATGCTGCTACCGTCGTCTATCAGGATCTGGGAGAAACAGCAAACCCGCCTCTCCATTGAGAAGGTGGAGTCCAGCACCATTGCATAGGCACCCGGAGAGCGCATCACGGTCAGGTGGTCCTCACGGCTCCAACTAATGGGCCTCTCGGACCGGTGCATAAATTGGGGGACCTCTGAGGTGACAACTTTCACCTGTGTTGCTGGCGCTGGCTGTGCTTGTCGTCGGCTTCACTGGTGAAGACAACGTAGGTGGCATTAGCATCAGGGAACTCGTCTTGGAGCATGCCGACTGGGCGAGCCGCCGGCTGCTGAGGAGGTGGAGCCGCCGCGCCGGCTGGTGGAGGTGGCAGGCCCTCACCCTTAGCGATGCTAGCGAGCCAGTTGCACTGCTGGTGGTGTGGTTGGACGGCTTCACGCCGCTGTGGAACTTGCACGGGGCATCGAGGGCTTGCTCGAAGGAGAAGGCAGGCAACCAGGCACCCTTGCCGCCCTTCTGGCGCTTGGGGCCGGGTTGCCCGGCCGGCTGCTGATCCTCGATAGTGGCCACTTGCCGGTTGTTGGTAGCCGGCTGCTGGGCCTTGCGTTTGTTGTCATTTGGCTGTTGGCGCCGGTTGGAGTCACCAGCCGGCGTTTGAGGTGCCGGCGGGAGCACCTTCCCGAACGCGTCAACCCGGATCTCCGACTTCATGGAGGAGACGGTGGTGGCATACTTGTGCGCCATGACAAGAAGGTCGTCCAATGTAGCCGACTCATCGGACAGAAGCTTGTGCTTGAGCAGGGTGCCCTCTCTGCACCCGACATTGAAGTACTCGATGGCCTACACCTCGTGCACCCCTTCGCAGGAGTTGCGCAGCTCGTCCCAACGTGTTAGGTAGTCGCGGTTACACTCAGTCGGACCCTGGACGCACATGGAGAGCTGGCATGGCTTGGGGGGGGGGGGCGCTTGTAGGTGCTGGTGAAGTTGTGGACGAAGACGTCGGTGAAGTCCAACTAGCTGTTGATGCTGTAGGGTTTGAGGCTGTTCAGCCATGTCCGGGCCGTGCCCTGGAGCATGAGTGGAACATACTTCATGGCAATGCGCTTGTTGCCGTTTGCTATGCTGACTGCCATGGCATAGTCGGTCAGCCAGTCCTCCGGCTTCATGAAGCCGGTGTACTTGGGAGTATCTCGAGGGAGTGAGAACCCTTTTGGGAAGGGCTCGTCACGGATGTGGGGGCTGAAGCAGGACAGTGTCGGCGTCCTGGATTTGGGGGTATCCAGCCCTGCCTGCCTGCGGCCTACCACGTGGCTCCATCAACGGCCTGGTACGACCCAGCTTCAACACCAACACCACTGTCGGATTTCGGGTTCCGGCAGACCCTTGAGGTTCAAACTCTGGGGTGCGCACGAAGATCTCTCCTCCAACCAGCTCATGTCTCGAAGCCTCGCAAGGAATCTAGGTCAGAAAGAAGAACACACAAGGGACACGAGGTTTATACTGGTTTAGGCCACCATTGTGGTGTAATACCCTACTCCACTGTGTGTGGTGTGGTGGATTGCCTCAGGGGCTGATGATGAACAATACAAGGGGAGAACAGCCTCGCGAGGGGCTGTTCTTGAGCCGGTGCGATGAACTGCTTGGATGAGTTCAGTCGCTTCTCTATCTCTAGTCTACCCAAAACTCTTCCCTCTCCGAAAATCTCTCCCCCCACTCTGTGGTGGCTAGCCCTATTTATAGAGGGAGGCCCTGGGCCTCGTCCCAAATATCGAGCGGGAAGGGCGCCAACAATTGGCCATTTTGAAGGGGAACATCTAGTACACTTATCCTGACAAAAGTTGGTATTTGACTGCCAAAGACTCTGTTGGTGACGCCGTCCTGGGCTCCACGGTGACCTCCATCCTGCCGCTCTGCTGGTCTTGGTCTTGTTGCACCGAAATGGTAACCTTTGCCTGATGCCTTGGCTTGTGCTTGCCCCCTTTGCACCGAAGGGGAAACAAGGAGACTGCGCATGCCGGCGCCCGCCTAGTCCCGGTCGTCATGGCTTGCGTGACAGGCACCTCGCGAGGTACCCTGCCTTGATCTCTCCGCCCCCTCGCGAGCCCACCTGATGAGGCTGCTCCTGAGGAAGCTTCCCGTCGTCCGCCCCGCGAGGCTTGGCCACTCGCGAGGGTCTTGAGCTTGAGACGATGAAGCTGGGCTGCACTGGGCCCCCACTTGAGCCACGCCGCAGGCCCCAGGCAGGCAAGTCTGGGGACCCCCGTTCCCAGAACGCTGACAGTAGCCCCCGGGCCCAAGGCGCGCCCGGACTTGGCTTAGCAGAGAAGCGAAGGGGCAAGTGCGAAGCGCCGCGGGCCCCAATAGCCTGCGGCCTTGGGCGCCGCATGGCGATTGATAGGACGTGGGCATCTCCGCTTCCCCATGAGGCCTCGGCAACCGCACGACTTGACAAGTCCCTGCATGCAAAAACGGGTCATGATTACGTGCGATCATGGAGGCCGACAGTTGGCCTCCTCCAGCTATAAGTATGGAACGGCGCGAGCCCTTCCAGTCCACTTCTCCCTGCTTCGCCTCTTCTTCTTCACCTCGCCCTTGCTCCACATTACACCAATGGCACGGATCCGCCGGTTTTCTGTGGAAGAGAAGGGAAAGGCCCCCCGAGAGGGTCCCGACCCGCTTCCGCCAAAGAAACAGCCAGTCCCTTGCCGTCGAGATGAGGGCTCTTGGCAGTAGGCGTCAAGGCCCTAGTACGAGCGGCCGCCGCCTGGGTTTCCACTGCCCTTGTACGCCCGAATCGAGGGCCCTGGAGAGGAAGGCGCCGAGCGACACCGACGGTGCCGCCGTCGACGTCGGCGGGTTACGGCGGTGCGCGTCGTCCCTCCTGGAGTCCATGCCGAGGGCTCTTCTCGCGAGCTTGTGCTTCATGCGGCCATGCCTCCTCGATCTTGGATTCACCTTCCTCCCTCCTTCGCCTTCGAGATTCCGCCGAGGGGGCTTCGGGAGCTCTGGCTGTAGCACGCCGACTGCAACACCCCCGCGACCGAGGCGGAGGTCGAAGTTGTCGCCCCGGGCAAGGTCTTCCTGACCCGTGGCTGGGGCAAGATCGCCCGAGTCTGTCGGGCAGGGGGCGCCCTCATAATCCATCTCGAATACGGTGGCGCCTCCTTGATGTTCTTCAAGGTCTTCGATGCGGAAGGATGCCGGCTGGAATGCTGCCCCAAGGGAGGCGGCCGGGGCATCAGAGTGGCGAGGACCAGGATTGCCAACCGCTTCCCCAGCAGCTCCTTAGGCAGCAGCAGAGGAGCTGGAGGGTCCAGCGGCTCCCCCGAGCTTTGCGCGGCTCCGAAGACGAGTGACGACAGCTACGAGCCTCCGAGCTCGCGTCGCGCCCGGAGCAGGGCGGCTGCATCAGGCTATCTGTGCTGCTGATCTGGATGGAGTTGGCGCCGGCGCCTGATGACCCACTGTTGATGATGGTGTCTCCTGCGGAGGCGCGCATAGTTATCACTCCTTAGCACCTTTTGTTCCCTGCGAGGAATCTAAATGACACCCCATGGGGGTATGTAAAGGCGCCTGCCATGTCTTTTGTGAATTGTACATCCTTATGATGAAACGGTGCGAGAGGCGCATTCTGCCCCGACTCAGCTCCCCCTTTCTTTCCTCGCGAGGGCTTGGTGCTCTACGCCGACAGGTCCCGGTCCCCGGGCAGGCTTCAGCCGTCGCTGGTATGCCAGGTCGTGATGCCGTGGTCAAGGCCAGGAGGTGAGCAGCCCAGGGTCCAGTAAGAGCCCCTGAGTCGCGATGCTCAGGAGGTCCCCTTTAGCGCTCAAGCAGCCTACGTTAGGCAAGAAAGGCAGGCAACGTTGCCGTGACAAAGCTGCAGTAGGCGAGGGTTTAGCGTTGAGTCGGTTCAGTTTTCGCGTGACTTATCTTGTAGGTTTGGAGTAGTTTTTGACGAGGTGCCCAGCCTGTGTGGCGGCAGCTGGGGTGTTGCTGGGTCAGGTCCTTGTGAGCTTCTTCCCTCTTCCCCGCACTTTCCTTAATGCTCTACGTCCTCAGGTCCCGGCCCTCGAGCGAGCTCAGCCGCCGCTGGTATGACTGGTCGCAATGCCGTGGGTCAAGGCCAGGGGGTGAGGGCTGGAGAGCCAGTAAGAGCCCATGAGTCACGATGCTCAGGCGCCCCCTTTTAACGCGCGAGCGGACCGTGCGAAGAGAGGGATAGAAAGCTCGCGACGCCCCCAACATTACTCCTGGAGCGGGTCCTGCATACCAATCACAAGGGAAAACAAGGTTTGTTGTTATGGTTGTCAGCCAACCATTGGTCGCTCCGAGGGAGTGATTGGGGCACTGAGGGCCTGGTGAAGTGGCGCCTTGCGGGGCTGCCGCGGCCAAAGCTCGGCCACTCAGATTTATCGGAGTTGCAGGGACTGACCCATATGCAAGCGCCGTGCCAGAGCGAGTGGCCCCAAAGGTAGGTGTCAATCGAGCATGCGATTAAGTCAAGCAGGTTAAGCACGAAGGAGCAAATCCATTTAGATAGATGCGGAGAAGCAAACTCCACTGGGTCAGGCCCGAGCAGCTTGGGGATAATGCAGCCCGAGGGGCACCCCCAACAAGGTAAGCAGAGAGCATAAGCAAAACGGATACATGCCGCAGGGACGGACCCACGCGACCTGGGAATGATGCAGCCCTGTGGGCGCTCCCAGCTGAAAATGAAACTTTGAAAGATGTCACCTGATACCGTTGGAGATGAAGGGATGCTGAAGTAGCGGACGACGCGCGATGAGGAAGCTGACCCTCACGAGCTCCCGGGACCAGGAACCTCGGGAGGCTCCGGGGGCACGGGTGGATCTTCGAGGACCATCTCCATCTCTGCCAGGACCATGCAATCCCTAACCTCCTAAGCCTCCAAAATGCTCCTCAGCAGGCGCTGATGAGCTGCGGCTACGTTCGGCAGGCCGAGAGGCATGCGAACATAGCTGTGAGGTGGACCGTTGCAACGTCCCACGCGCGAAGGCCAGAGGCGCTCCTGAGACGCGGCTCGGTTGAGCCCTGGTACATCGATGCAGACACATAGCCCACCATCCTCGCCAGGATGGGGGGGGGGGGCTACGGCGGGCAAGCGGCGGCTGCCGCGCAAGACTCTTGACTCCTGCAGCTCCTGAGTGTTTCTCGCGATGAACTCCTGAGGGTTTGGCCCTCCTTGCCTCATACCTTCCTAAGGGAAATGTGCTTTGAAGCACGCCTCTAGGTGGTGCCCGAGCACCTCCCTCGCGACCTTGGCAAAGTTGATGGCCCACCAGGTGAGAGCCCCCGAGCCTTGCCTGAGGAGGGTGCCGGGCGGGCCTTCCTATGCGACAGAGGGTGGCGCCCCTTGAACGGGCATGTATCCTAACGCAATGCCTCCGGAGGTGCCCGCCTCCTGATGGTTTGGGCTAGGTGAAGTCTTCTCTTCTTGGGGACTGCCTCGGGGAGGCTCCCGCTCCTGTGATCCGGGTCTTCGATTGCTGCGACCTGGAAGGCACTCTCAAGAGAACACACTGCATCCTTTTCTTCGCAGGGGACTGTGATGACTCCACCTCTTCCTGGCATCTTGAGGACATTGTAGCCATGGTGAGTCACTGCCATGAACTTGGCCAGGGCTGGGTACACGAGGATGGCATTGTATGGTAGGCGAATGTGGGAGACGTCGAAGTCAATGAGCTGAGTGTGGTAGTTGTTGCGCTGCCCGAAGGTGACAGGAAGACGAACTTGCCCTATCGGAACAGTGGAACCGTCAGTGACTCCTGAGAAAGGCTTGGTCGGCTGAAGCTAATCGTATGACACTTGGAGATTGTTGAACGTCTCGACAGACAGGACATTTAGTCCTGCTCCACCATCAATGAGGGTCCTGGTGACTTGCACATTGCTGATGACTGGGGAACAAAGCATTGGGAGGACACCGGCCATTGCCGCGCACTTGAGCTGATCCACTGAGCTGAACGTGATAGCGCATGCAGACCACCTAAGAGGGCGCGTGGCCTCAAGCTTGGGGAGGACTGCATTCACCTCGCGAGCAAATTGCTTGAAGATGCACTGTGAGGCTGGGGCCTGGGCGCTGCCCAGGATGCAAGCGATTGCGTGAGGCTCCTGGAAGCCCCCAGCCCCCTCGTCCTGATGATGGTCTTCATTCCTCCTCGGCGGTGGTGGCAGATGAGGGAGGCCTGCGTTGCATTGCGGGCGATCCTCTTGAGGCTGATCCCTCCATCGTCCATCACGAGGCTGGTCCAGCCAGCGGTCCTCGCGAGGTCGGTCACGCCATCCTTGGCGAGGGCCACGGTCTTCTCATCGTCCTCCACCTCTTCCTCCTGCTCGGCCATAGCCCCAATCGTTGCGCTTGAGGCGTCGGCCGATACGTCCATCTCGCACAGCCCTGAGTTCTTGGCATTCGTTGGTGTTGGGGGTGTGGAGGTCGTGGTACACGCAGTACCGGCTGCCCTTGGATGATTCAGGCTGATCCCTGCCTCGCTTGGTGTCTGGCCCCGCTGCGAGGACAACCGCTCCTTTGCGCTTCATGTCCTTGACCTTGGGCTTCTTCTCTTCCGGATCAGCAGCCGGGGGCTCGAGTAGGGAGAGGCGCCCTTCCTTAGCCCTGGCGCACTTGGTCGCCAAGTTGAACAGCTCTAGAGAGGTGCACAGGTCTTCGTGGATCTCTAGCTCCTCTTTCATCTTGATGTCACGCACGCCATCAGAGAAGGCTGAGATAATGGCTTCCTCAGCCACCCTGGGGATCTTGAGGTGGGCGTTTTTGAAGCACTCGATGTACTTCTGCAGGGTCTCTCCTGGCTGTTGCTTGATGCGGCGCAGGTCACTCATGGCCGGGGGCCGGTCGCCAGTGCCTTGGAAGTTGGCAATGAAGCGAGTGCGCATCTCGTCCCAAGAGGAGATCGTGCTAGGAGGCAGGTTTAGGAGCCAGGTGTGGGCGCCATCCTTGAGCGCCATGGGAAACCACTTCGCCAAGATCTTTTCGTCCCCGTTGGCCGCCTCGATGCCCAGCTCGCAGAGCTAGAGGAACTCCGCGGGATCGGCAGTACCATCGTAGCGAGGAGGCAGGTCTGGCTTGAACTTGCTGGGCCATGCGACGCTACGCGGCTCAGCGGTGAAGGCGCGGCAGCCTGCGGTGGCCACCGGAGCTCTCTGCTGATGCGGGGCTTGCTCCTGGGGATTCCCGTGCACCGCTGCCTGGAGCAGCACGGGGTCTTGACGTGATGGTACAAGGATGCGATCATGGCGCACCAGTGCCGGGAGCATGCAAGCACCTTCTTGGGGACGAGGGATTTCTTGGCAGCTCCTTTCTTGTCGCGCGGGCGCCGAACGCGAAGGGTCTCATCCTGGGGCCGCACGCCTTGGAGCCAGGGCGCCTTCTTGGGGAGGAGGTGGCAGAGGCACCTCCTGTTCTGCGCCTCCTGCGCCGGACGGAGGGCGAGGCAGTGAGAGGGACGGTGCAGGGGAGCCCCCTGCGGCGCTGACGAGCTCGCTGATGCAAGCGAGCCACTTGTCGTAGTGGTCGTCGATGGGACGGTAGTGCAGGAGCTCGCGTGCCAGGAGCAACGCGGCATGCACGTCCATGGGGGCGCAACGGGCGTGGGACGACGAACCGGCGGGAGTCAGCAACGGGGTGGCGGTGCGGCCTTCCCACCGCACCGAGGGATGCAGCGATGACGCCTGCTACTCGTTCCCCGCCGGGCCGGTGGCGGCGTTGGCGGCAGGCGACGGGGAACGATGGGGGCACCCACCGACGGGAGCCGTATTGGCGACTCGGGTGGCGAGAGCAGCCCGATGCTCGGCGCGGGCTCGGCGAGCGTCAGACATGGGCGCGACGGACGATGAACGCGAGGCGGTGGAAGAAGGATCCCGGCGCACCCCTACCTAGCGCGCCAAATGTCGGATTTCGGGTTCCGGCAGACCCTTGAGGTTCGATCTCTGGGGTGCGCACAAAGATGTCTCCTCCTACCAGCTCACGTCTCGAATCCTCGCAAGGAATCTAGGTCAGAAAGAAGAACACACAAGGGACACGAGGTTTATACTGGTTCAGGCCACCATTGTGGTGTAATACCCTACTCTAGTGTGTGTGGTGTGGTGGATTGCCTCAGGGGTTGATGATGAACAATACAAGGGGAGAACAGCCTCGCGAGGGGCTGTTCTTGAGCTGGTGCGATGAACTGCTTGGGTGAGTTCAGTCGCTTATCTATCTCTAGTCTACCCTAAACTCTTCCCTCTCCGAAAATCTCTCCCCCTGCTCTGTGGTGGCTAGCCCTATTTATAGAGGGAGGCCCTGGGCCTCGTCCCAAATATCGAGCGGGAAGGGCGCCAACAATTGGCCATTTTGAAGGGGAACATCTAGTACACTTATCCTGACTAAAGTTGGTCTTCGACTGCCAAAGACTCTGGTGGGGACGTCGTCCTGGGCTCCACGGTGACCTCCATCCTGCCGCTCTGCTGGTCTTGGTCTTGTTGCACTGAAACGGTAACCTTTGCCTGATGCCTTGGCCTATGCTTGCCCCCTTTGCACCGAAGGGGAAACAAGGACACTTTGCAGGCCGGCGCCCGCCTGGCGCCCGCCTGGTCCCGATCGTCATGGCTTGCGTCACGGGCACCTCGCAAGGTACCCTTCCTTGATCTCTCCGCCCCCTCGCGAGCCCGCCTGATGAGGCTACTCCTGAGGAAGCTTCCTGTCGTCCACCCCGCGAGTCTTGGCCCCTCGCGAGGGTCTTGAGCTTGAGATGATGAAGCTGGGCTGCACTGGGCCCCCACTTGAGCCACACCGCAGGCCGCGGGCAGGCAAGTTTGGGGACCCCCATTCCCAGAACACCGACAACCACAAGACCCTCGCGAGGGGCCAAGCCTCGCGAGGCGGGCAGTACCAAGACCCCCGAGGGGACCGGCCTCCTCAGGCTGGCTCCTGAGGGGCGAAGAGTTCTATGCAGGTTACCTCATGAGGCTCAGCTGACGTGTGCCATGACGACCAAGGCCAGGCGGGTACCAGGCGGGTGCACAGCGCAGGTTTCCTCTTTGGTGCAAAGGAGGCAAGCCGCGGGCGCGGAGTCCCAAGGAATCAGCCAAAGGTTTCCATTTTAGTGCAACGAGACCGAGACCAACACGATGGCAGGACGGAGGTCATCGACAAGCCCACCGCAGCGTCATGACCAAAGGTTTTTTGCAGGCGAGGACTACTTTTGTCAGGATAGACTGTACTACTTTTCCCCTTTCAAATCTGGCTGTTGTGGGATCCCTTCCTGCTCATATTTGGTAAGAGGACCAAGGTCACTATAAATAGGACTAGCCACCGCCATAGGGAGGAGAAGGACAAGTAGAACTAGCATGCACCAAACCAGCTCAAGAACACCTCACCTCCTGAGGCTAGTTCATCCACTGTACTAGCTCATCCTCAGCCCTTCGAGGCAATCCACCAAAATGCTGGAGTAGGGTATCACACCACAAGTGTGGCCCGAACCAGGATAAACTATTGTGTCCCTTTGTCCCTTTGTCCCTTTGAGCTTGACGCGCTAGGCTTAGGAGGATCGCGAGTAGGCTGGCTGGGTAGGTTGAGATCTCCACACGCACCCCAGAGTTCGAACCTCTCAAGGGTTTGTCGATCCCATAATCCAACATTTGGCGCGCTAGGTAGGGGTGCATCAGATCTTCTCTTCCGTCGACCTGTCCTCTGCTGCTCCACCGGCGCCATGGCTGACACCCCGGGAGTGCACGTCGAGCATTGGGTCATCCAGGCCTCCTCGGCAGTGCCCGCCGACGAGGAAGACCTCCACTCCGCCCTGCTCGTGGCCCGCGTTCCGCCGGGGGCGACAGGCCGCGGGGGGCGTGCGACGCAACCTTCTTCACTGGCGCCGCACCGTAGCCGCGCCGCCGCGCGATCGGCAAACTACGCTGCAGCAACTGCTCTGCACATGCGCAGGGAACAAGCAAACATGCGGGCGGCGGTCATCGTGGCCCGAGAGCTCTCACGATGCAGGCTGTTGGAAAGTGGCCGCGACGCCCTACTTGAGCGGGTCGCCGAGCTGCTGGATGCGACATGAAGGGGGGCGGTGCTGTTCTGCACCCTGCCCACGTCGCATGCAGTGGTGGGGGCGCGCGCTCATCCCCGACACAACTGCGTGCCCCCTCCCAGGGGCCCTGGAGAGCCTCTCGACGCTGACCAGCCCCGCGGAGCAGCCCGTGCCACTCCGAACGCACCCCCTCGGCGCGGGGCTGCTCCAGGCAACATCACCAGGGGCCGCGTTGGAGTGCCGGCCCCAAGCCAATAGGACCAGAGGGCGACTGAAGAAGGCGGGAATGTGAGGCAGCTGGGCGGCGCTTCTGGTGCGAACAGCCCGGAAGCCTACGTTCCCGTGGCGATGGACCAAAGGCACGCGCGGGGAGAGGGCCCCAGCCGATCCCCCACGCCAGGCTGGGCGCTGGATATACACGGGGCCGAGCTCTCCTTTGAGCCGCCACCAAGCCCCGCCAACTTCTCCAACGGCGACGGCCTCTGGGTACAGCTAACGCCGCAGGAGCATGCTTATGCTGACCATGGATCGCAGGTGAACCAAGTGCGGCTGCCACCAGGACCCTCAGGACGTTGGATCCCCCGCAGGAGCGCGAAGGACGTTGGGAGCAACGCGGGGGAAGCCCGGCGGTAATGCCCTCCTCGCGCCGCCCGGAGCAGGGCCCTGCCTGGAGGTAGGTTCCCTGCCGGGGAAGGCGCCGGTGAGCCCTTCTCCTCGGTGGGGGGCCTACGGTCGTCGAGGATGCCGCCAGCGTCCCCCTGGCCCCTTGGTCTTGTCCTGGTTTCCGGTCTCCGCAATGGTGGTCAGGGGTGGCGCACGGCAGGGTCCTCGTCGGGCGACATGAAGTAAGGCTCTGGCCTGTGAAGGTCTCTGCTCGTGACACTCTCACGTAATAATGAGTGGGGCTGTACATGCCCCGGAGTCTCCTGAGTGCCGCCCTGGGGCCTCACGGGGGCTCCCTCCCACGTCCAAGTGGAAGCAACATGCTCTGCTGGCCGTCGACACTGTCCCCAATGACTATACCCAGCCAGTGGAAGCACTTAGCTCCACGCTGGTGAGAAGACTGAAGACTGAAGACTAGCTAGGCGCCGGGCGCGGCCGTCTGCCCTTTTTGCCTCCTTTTTGTACTTGCTTGCTGAGTTTTTGAAGCATTTTGTTTTTCGCGCGTTTATAAAAATGGGGGGGGGGGAGTTTTCTCGTTTCGTATCGCTCTCTTACCTTCAGTTCTTGCGTTCTTTCTGGAGCTCGTGACTGCTACTCTGCCCTCAAGCGCCTCGCGAGCGGGGGCTAGGTACTGTGTACGCGCTGGTGCCGATCGCTCCACCACGGGGCTCGAGTGTGCGGCCGCCTCGTGCGCCCATCTCGTCACGGTCTGGTAATTGGCTCCCCACGAGGCACTCTACGGCAGGCCGGCAGACCCCTCGAGAGGCATAGAACCTCGCTAACCCGCAGCATGCTCGCCTCAGGAGAACGACCGCAGCCGCGACATTGGGCCTCACTCAAGACCCACGAAACCCAAGATAAGTCGTAAACAACTGCCTCGCTCAGCAGCCCGCAGCCATGCGGGGCCTCGCTCTGGGTGCCACATCAAAAAACATTTAGCGGTCTTACACATTATAAGGGGCACCCCCTTTCCAAAATGCTCTCACAAGGATGTGTTTAAGTTTTTGTTATACAGGTCAAAGCAAAAGAAACACGGGCCTAGCTGGACGCCCCCTCTTCATCACCTCCGTCCGTGCCGCTTGCATCAAGGCTGCCGTCCTCCTCGTCATCACCATCCGCGCTAGCTTCTTCGGCCGCGATCACGACCGCGTCGTCCTCCGAAGCAAATTCTGCTACCAAGGCGTCCACATGATCATCCACCCACCCGGCCAGGTTGTCCTGGACAACCGAGGGCATGGGGACTAACACGACATCAAAGTCAAAGTGGGGATCGCGGTTGAGGAGGTGACTGAAGACACGCGAGAACGCGCGCCCTAGAAGCCCATGGCTCCTCTCTGCCACGAGCTCGCGAGACCTTGCAGCCCGAGCCTCCAGTTGGGTCACAATGTCAGTGAAGAAGTTCAAGTAGCTGGCGTAGTTGTTCTCGTGCGGGTGTGGAGTGCTCTCGTCGCAAATGGTGCCCAGGGCAGAGTTAGCTCTGAGTCTGAGGCCCTGAAGCATTAAGGCGTGCTCGCGCTGCAGCGTCTTGCAGCGATTCGCTTTGCCCGCGGTCCTCTCTGGCAGAGCCACGGTGTCCCTGATCAGCTGCTGAAGAGAAGACAGCTCGACTCGGGCGGAGGCCAAGGCAAATTCAGAAGAAGTTAGGGCCTCTCGAGCAGCGCTCTCACACTGCTCCTCAGACTGCAGCTCAGTCTTCAGGGCGGAGGTCCGGCCCTCTAGCTCAGCCTTGAGCAGCTCCAGGTCCAGGTGGTCTCTCCCAGCCAACTCAGCGCGCGCCTTCGCCACCCTCTCCTCTACCTCCAGCTGGACTTGAGCTTCTTAGGCGGCGATGGCGTCCTCAGCCGCGGCGGCCTGTCGCTCCCTCACCTCCAGCCTCTCCAGCTCCAAGCTATGTTCCATGGTCTCCAGCGTCAAGTCTTCATGGTGCCTCAAGAGCTCCGCCTCGACGGGGGCCACCTCGCCTGGTGAGGAGGCTAGCAGGGCACTACACTCCTCGACTTCACGATGCAGAGCCGCATTTGAAGACAGAAGATCTCGCTCCCGCTCCTCAGCCGCCTCACGGAGGCGGTTGGCTGCCTCGGCCTCTTCCATGGCGCGGGTGCGAGCTTCGCGGGTAGCCGCAAGCAAGGCCGCCACACGCGGTTCAGCTTTGTCACGCCGAAGTTTCCCAAGGTTGATGGCAACCTTCAGCCACTGCCACTCATCCTCCAGCAGGCGGTTCTCTGCCTCAAGCCTGGTATCGACATTGGCAAGCTCCCCGCCATGATGGACCATCGCAGGCATCGCTTCACCGAAGAGCCTGAAGCGCAAAGCACTGCGCCCGTGAGCAAGCGCGAGCTCATCGCCAAGACCTTCGCTGGCTTCGGAGGACACTCGGGAGGTGTTGGGTGCTCCACCAGCCGCCTGCCGGGGGCTGGCTGGTGTAGCCCCACAGCTTGAAGACGAAGGCCGCCCAGGGGGCGTCCCCCTGCCGGCAATGACAAGAGGAAGGATCACTGGTGCACCCCCCGTCTCGCGGGTAGAGTCGTGGGGAGAGGGAGCATGGGGCCCGGTTCTGGGGCACCCTCGCAACGCCGTGTTAACTCGAGTTGGTCCTACGCCCTGCGCAGGATCGGGGCGCTGGGGGCTGCACGCATGTGTCAAGCTAGAATCCTTGGGGATGCCTGCCTCCCGAGGTTTCGCCTTCGTGGGGGCCCTGCAAAACCCCAGCCATGAGAAAACACGGCGCGCAAGGAGGTCAGGAGCAAAGGTACTTACTCATCGGCATCCATGTATCTCCTCGTCTTCAGCGGCCGATGGGTGCCATCGTTGCAGCACGGGGACCTCTTCCTCTTCAGGAGCGACTCAAGGCACAGGCGGGGCCGACCAGACCCCAACGGGCGATCCTTAGGTGGGGGAGCGCTCGGCGGGGCATCCGGGGCGGGGCTCCCAAGGGCAGGGACACCCGGCGAGACCTTCTGGCTCATGATTCTCGGGCCGTTGGTGGGCTCCTCACCGCCAGCAGCCACTCTGGAGCCACCACCCTGGGCGTCAGAAGCCTCTGCCTCCGGAGCTTGGGGTTGCATCGGTTCTGCGGCAGCTCCTTCCAGGGCCCCCGAAGCCTCGGCCTACTGAGCCACTAGCGGGGCCGGGCCTCCAGAGGAGCTCTCGACAGCTGATGAAGGCATGCGCCCCCTGCCTCAAAACTCGAGGCGCACGCGGCAGGGTCGATCAAGAGAGGAGCCACAAAGACGGGGTTCTCGCAGGGCCCCTCAAGGCCCTCGGGAAGCAACCCCCACTCGTAGAATAGAGGCATCTGCCCAGCAAAGGCTGCCTTGTTCGAGCACAGATAGAGAAGGCAACCACCCCCGGAAGGTCAGCAGGCTCGGACTCGCTGGTCAGAAGCTTGAGCACCATGCCCAAGGCATCAGGAGCAAGCGATGACTTCTGCATCCTCATCGGATCTCCGATGCCTGTGAAGTCCCACATCGGGCAAGAATGGCGCTGGAGGGGAGCAATGCGCTGCTTCACGAATTCCATCACCACCATTGGCGCTGTCACCTCTAGTTCCTGAAGCCTCGCCAGTCTCTTCCAGACGAAAGCCAGACACTGGTCGGAGAGCCTCTCATGGCACCAGCCGGAGCTAGGCGAGTCCGGCGCCCCAGGAGTAAAGAGCAGGGGGCTGAACGCGCGGGCATCCATAAGAAGCCACTGCTTCCGGAATCCCTTCGCAGTAGGCGAGAGCTCGAAGTCAATCCCCAAACCAGCGGTCGTGGCCACGGCTTCAAAAGTCACACACCCAGAGCATTGGCGGGCGTCGACCAACCGAAGCAAGAAGAAATGGCGAAACAAGGCCATGGAGGGAGTGATGCCTACCATGGCCTCGCAGAGGAAGGCGAAGATGGCGAGAAGGATGATAGAGCGGACCGTCCTCCTCAGGCTGGTTCCTGAGGGGCGAAGAGTTCTATCCAGGTTACCTCACGAGGCTCAGCTGACGTGAGCCATGACGACCAAGGCCAGGCGGGCGCATAGCGCAAGTTTCCTCTTTGGTGCAAAGGAGGCAAGCCGCAGGCGCGGAGTCTCGAGGAATCAGCCAAAGGTTTCCATTTCAGTGCAACGAGACCGAGACCGCCACGATGGCAGGACGAAGGTCATCGATGAGCCCACCGCAGCGTCACGACAGAGGCTTTTCGCAGGCGAAGACTACTTTTGTCAGGATAGACTGTACTACTTGTCCCCTTTTAAATCCGGCTGTTGTGGGATCCCTTCCCGCTCATATTTGGGAAGAGGACCAAGGCCACTATAAATAGGACTAGCCACCACCATAGGGAGGAGAAGAACAAGTAGAACCAGCATACACCACACCAACTCAAGAACGCCTCACCTCCTAAGGCATGTTCATCCACTGTACTAGCTCATCCTCAGCCCTTCGAGGCAATCCACCAAAACGTTGGAGTAGGGTATTACACCACAAGGGTGGCCCGAACCAGGATAAACTGCCATGTCCCTTTGTCCCTTTGAGCTTGACGCGCTAGGCTTAGGAGGATCGCGAGTAGGCAGGCTGGGTAGGTTGAGATCTCCATAGGCACCCCAGAGTTCGAACCTCTCAAGTGTTTGCGGATCCCATAATCCGACAGCCAAGCCGACTGTGTCCTCCTCCTCGACCGCCAGGAACCGAGTCAGCCACTTGATCCTATGGCGTGCATCATTCTCACCGACTCCTTCACAGTGGCCTAGCCGCGGCCCAGAGTCGGATGGTCTACCGGCGCTGGAGAGGGCAGCCTCTCCCTATGAGGGAGAGGCAGACGCTCGTCTTGCTGGCGCGGGTCCTCTACTCTTGGAGGAACCTGTCGGCTGTTGACAACCGTCAGGCGGGTGTGCCGGCTGCGGCTAGCAGCCGGCTCCGGTTTCCGCGGGCCGCCGCCGCTGCCGCTTGGGGACTGAGAGGTCGCTCCATGCTCACGGCTGGGGGGGGGGGGTTTGGCTTGACTTCCACTGTGTGGTTCCACGCGTCTTGCTGCGTGTTCGCAATGTCGAGGAGTTCCTAGAGGCGCTCCATCTGACTGTGCTGCTCGTCGCCCTCCAGGTGCTCAAGTTCTTCTGCCGCCGCCTAGGCGACGCGCAGGTTTCGCGCTGGGGTGCCGTAGATTGGGCTCCGACTCCCAGCATACTGGAGATGGCTGCGCCGTGATACGTCTCTAACGTATCTATAATTTTTGATTGTTCCATGCTATTATATTACCCCATTTGGATGTTTATGGGCTTTATTTTACACATTTATATCATTTTTGGGACTAACCTACTAACCGGAGGCCCAACCCGTATTGCTGTTTTTTTTTCCTATTTTAGTATTTCGAAGAAAAGGAACATCAAACGGAGTCCAAACAGAATGAAACCTTTGGGAGCGTGATTTTTGGACGAACGTGATCTAGAGGACTTGGAGTGCAAGTCAAGAAGCAGCCGAGGCGGCCACGAGAGGGTAGGGTGCGTCACCCTGTCTCGTGGGCCCCTCGGGCGGCCACCGATGTACTTCTTCCTCCTATGTAAGCCTAAGTACCCTGAAAACATCCAGGGAGCCAACGAAACACAATTTCCACCACCGTAACCTTCTGTATCCGTGAGATCCCATCTTGGAGCCTTCGCAAGCGCTCTGCTGGAGGGGGAATCGACCACGGAGGGCTTCTACATCAACACCATAGCCCCTCCGTTGAGTTGTGAGTAGTTTACCACAGACCTTCGGATCCATAGTTATTAGCTAGATGGCTTCTTCTCTCTTTTTGGATCTCAATACAATGTTCTCCCCCTCTCTTGTGGAGATCTATTCGATGTAAACTCTTTTTGTGGTGTGTTTGTCGAGATCTGATGAATTGTGAGTTTATGATCAAGTTTATCTATGAGAAATATTTGAGTCTCCTCTGAATTCTTTTATGTATGATTGAGTTATCTTTGCAAGTCTCTTCGAATTATCAGTTTGGTTCGCCCTACTAGATTGATCTTTCTTGCCGTGGGAGAAGTGCTTAGCTTTGGGTTCAATCTTGCAGTGTCCTTACCCAGTGACAGAAAGGGTTGCAAGGCACATATTGTATTGTTGCCATCGAGGATAAAAAGATGGGGTTTATATCATATTGCATGAGTTTATCCCTCTACATCATGTCATCTTGCTTAAGGCATTACTCTGTTCTTTATGAACTTAATACTCTAGATGCAGGCAGGAGTCGGTCGATGTGTGGAATAATAGTAGTAGATGCAGGCAGGAGTCGGTCTACTTGTCACGGACGTGATGCCTATATACATGATCATGTCTAGATAATCTCATAATTATTCGCTTTTCTATCAATTGCTCGACAGTAATTTGTTCACCCACCGTAATACTTATGCTATCTTGAGAGAAGCCTCTAGTGAAACCTATGGCCCCCGGGTCTATCTCTTATCATATTTGCTTCCAATCTATTTTTATTTGCATCTTTACTTTTTGCATCTATATTATAAAATACCAAAAATATATTTATCTGATCATACTATCTCTATCAGATCTCACTTTCGCAAGTGGCCGTGAAGGGATTGACAACCCCTTTATTGCGTTGGTTGTGAGTTCTTTGTTTGTTTGTGTAGGTGCGTGGGACTTTTGAGGAGCCTCCTACTGGATTGATACCTTGGTTCTAAAAAACTGAGGGAAATACTTACGCTACTATTGTTGCATCACCCTTTCCTCCTCAAGGAAAACCAACGCAAGCTCAAGACGTAGCAAGAAGGATTTCTGGCGCCGTTGTCGGGGAGGTCTTCGCTTAAGTCAAGACATATCAAGTACCCATCACAAACTCATCTCCCTCGCATTTACATTATTTTCCATTTGCATCTCGTTTTCCTCTCCCCCACTTCACCCTTGCCGTTTTATTTGCCCTCTCTTTCCCAATCTTCTCCTCTCTCTTTCGCTTGCCCTTTTTCTGTTTGCTTGTGTGTTGGGTTACTTGTTGCCATGGCGCATGATAATACCAAATTGTGTGATTTCTCCAATACCAATAATAATGATTTCCTTAGTACTCCGATTGCTCCTCTTAATGATGTTGAGTCTTGTGAAATCAATACTGCTTTGCTGAATCTTGTTATGAAAGGTCAATTCGCCGGCCTTCCTAGTGAGGAAGCCGCTACTCATCTAAACAACTTTGTTGATTTGTGTGATATGCAAAAGAAGAAAGATACGGATAATGATATTTTTAAATTGAAGTTATTTCCGTTTTCACTTAGAGATCGTGATAAAGTTTGGTTTTCGTCTTTGCCTAAAAATAGTATTGATTCTTTGAACAAGTGCAAAGATGCTTTTATCTCTAAGTATTTTCCTCCCGCTAAGATCATCACTCTTAGGAACGATATTATGAATTTTAAATAACTTGATCATGAGCATGTTGCCAAATCTTGGGAAAGAATGAAATTAATGATTCGCAATTGCCCTACTCATGGTTTAAATTTATGGATGATCATACAAATTTTTTATGCCGGTTTGAACTTTGCTTCTAGAAATCTCTTAGATTCGGCCGCGGGAGACACGTTTATGGAAATCACGTTAGGAGATGCTACAAAACTTCTTGATAATATTATGGCTAATTTTTCTCAGTGGCACACCGAAAGATCTTCTAGTAAAAAAGTGCATGCTATAGAAGAAATCAATGTTTTGAGTGGAAAGATGGATGGCCTTATGAAATTATTTTCTACTAAAAATACTCCTCTTGATCCCAATGATATGCCTTTGTCTACTTTGATTGAGAATAATAATGAATCTATGGATGTGAATTTTGTTGGTAGGAATAGTTTCGGTAACAATGCTTATAGAGGAAACTTTAATTCTAGACCGTTCCCTAGTAATTCCTCTAATAATTATGGAAATTCCTACATTAATTCTTATGGTAATTTTAATAAGATGCACTCCTATTTTGAGAATAGTGTGAAAGAATTTATGATCTCTCAAAAGAATTTTAATGCTTTGCTTGAAGAAAAATTGCTCAAAGTTGATGATTTGGCTAGGAACGTTGATAGACTTTTGCTTAATGTTGATTCTCTTAAACTTAGATCTTCTTCTCCTAAGCATGATATCAATGAGTCTCTCAAAGCCATGAGAATTTCCATTGACGAGTGCAAGGAAAGAACCGCTAGATTACGTGCTAAGAAAGATTGCTTTGTAAAGGCGTGTTCTTCTAGTTCCAACGAAAATAATGATGAAGATCTTAAAGTTATTGATGCGTCTCCTATTAGATTTTTGTTTTGCAATATGAATCTTGATATTATGGGACTGAAGATGAGTCAACTTTACCTAGAAGGAGTCCCAAGAATTCGGAGTTTTTAGATCTTGATGCTAAATTTGGTAAAAGTGGGATTGGAGAGGTCATGACTTTAAATTGTATTGAACCCACTATCTCGGATTTCAAGGAATTGATTATGATAATTGTTCTTTAGAAGGTTGTATTTCCTTGTTGCAATCTGTTGTTAATTCTCCTCATGCTTATAGTCAAAATAAAGCTTTTACAAAACATATCATTGATGCCTTGATGCAATCTTATGATGAAAAACTTAATTTGGAAGTTTCTATACCTAGAAAAGTTAATGATGAGTGGGAACCTACTATAAAGATTAGAATTAAATATCATGAGTGTTTGGCTTTGTGTGATTTGGGTGCTAGTGTTTCCACGATTCCGAAAACTTTATGTGATATTCTAGGTTTCCATGATCTTGACGATTGCTCTTTAAATTTGCATCTTGCGGATTCCACCATTAAAAAGCCAATGGGAAGGATCAATGATGTTCTCATTGTTGCAAATAGAAACTTGGTGCCCGTAGATTTTATCGTTCTTGATATAGATTGCAATCTTTCTTGCCCTATTATTCTTGGTAGACCTTTCCTAAGAACAATTGGCGCGATTATTGATATGAAGGGAATATTAGATTCCAATTTCCATTAAAGAAAGGCATGGAGCACTTTCCAAGAAAGAAAGTCAAATTAGCTTATGAATCTATCATGCGAGCTACTTATGAATTGAGTGCCAAAGATGGCACTACTTAGATCTATCTTCGCTTTTATGCCTAGCTAGGGGCGTTAAACGATAGTGCTAGTTGGGAGGCAACCCAATTTTATTTGTGTTTTTTTGTTTTTGTTCCTGTTTAGTAATAAATCTTGCATCTACCTTCTGTTTAGATGTGTTTTTATCTTTTAATTAGTGTTTGTGCCAAGTAGAACCTATAGGATAACCTATGATGATAGTTGATTTGATTCTGCTGAAAAACAGAAACTTTGCACGCACGAATTTAGTTTTTTTAAATCACAGAAACGTGCTTTTGGGTTGATTCTTTTTGCTGCTGATCAATAGACAAAATTTCCAATACTTCCTATTTTGGTAGGAGTTTTAGAGTTCCAGAAGTTTGTGTTAGTTACAGATTGCTACAGACTGTTCTGTTTTTGACAGATTTTGTTTTTCGTGCGTTGTTTGCTTATTTTGATGCATCTATGGCTAGTAAAATAGTTTATAAACCACAGAGTAGTTGGAATAGAGTAGGTTTAACACCAAAATAAATAAATAATGAGTTCATTACAGTACCTTATGTGGTGGTTTTGTTTTCTTTCACTAACGGAGCTTATAAGATTTCCTATTGAGTTTTGTGTTGTGAAGTTTTCAAGTTTTGGGTAGAGCTTTTATGGACTATGGAATAAGGAGTGACAAGAGCCTAAGCTTGGGGATGCCCATGGCACCCCAAGATATTTAAGGATAGCCAAAAGCCTAAGCTTGGGGATGCCCCGGGAAGGCATCCCCTCTTTCGTCTTTGTTCATTGGTAACTTTACTTGGATCTATATTTTTATTCGCCACATGATATGTGTTGTGCTTGGAGCGTCGTGTATTATATTAGTCTTTGCTTTTTAGTTTACCAGAATTATCCTTGCTGTACATACCTTTTGGGAGAAGCCTACTTGATTAGAATTTTCTAGAATACTCTATGTGCTTCACTTATATCTTTTGAGCTTGATAGTTTTTGCTGTAGTGCTTCACTTATATCTTTTAGACGGTGGCTTAATTTTGAAGAAATTGCTAGTCTCTCATGCTTCACTTATATCTTTTTGAGAGTCTTTTAGAACAGCATGATATTTGCTATGGTTACAAATTTGGTCCTAGAATGATGAGCATCCAAGTTGGGTATAATAAAAACTATCATAGAAAGTGAATTGGATGCTATGATCAATTTGATGGTTGATAATTGTTTTGAGATATGGAGGTAGTGATATTAAAGTCATGCTAGTTTAGGTGATTATGAAAAATGTTTGTGTTGAGGGTTGTGATTCCCGTAGCATGCACGTATGGTGAACCGCTTTGTGATGAAGTTGGAGCACAATTTTATTTATTGATTGTCTTCCTTATGAGTGGCGGTCGGGGACGAGCGATGGTCTTTTCCTACCAATCTATCCCCCTAGGAGCATGCGCGTAGTACTTTGTTTTTGGTGACTTATAGATTTTTGCAATAAGTATATGATTTCTTTTGACTAATGTTGAGTCCATGGATTATACGCACCCTTTCACCCTTCCACCATTGCTAGCCTTTCTTGTGCCGCGCAACATTCGCCGGTACCATACACCCACCATATACCTTCCTCAAAACAGCCACCATACCTACCTATTATGGCATTTCCATAGCCATTCCGAGATATATTGCCATGCAACTTTCCACCGTTCCGTTCATACGACACACATTACTTTTGTCATATTGCTCTTTGCATGATCATGTAGTTGACATCGTATTTGTGGCAAGGCCACCTTCATAATTTTCATACATGTCGCTCTTGCACGTATTAGCTCTAGAATTACTACGGTTATCCGAGTAGGACGTACCATCAAACAAACTATAACTGATTTAATGAGCCATTCGCAGTTTCACAGTTCAAATTGGTTCATACTTGCACATGCATGGCTTAATCTTTGAGACAAGCATATGACTACTGGCAGGATCAACCAGGTAGCACGTCCTTGGTGACGCCTAGATCCCGGTACACCGCCGGAGGCATTCATATAGAGTCATATCTTGTTCTAGCTTTGAGTTGTAATTCTTGAGTTGTAAATCCATAAAAGTGTGATGATCTTCATTATTAGAGCATTGTCCTAGTGAGGAAAGGATGATGGAGACTATGATTCCCCCACAAGTCAGGATGAGACTTCGGACTTTACAAAAAAAAGAGAAAGGCCAAAAAGAAAAAAAAGAGAAAGAAAGAAAAAAAAGAAAGGCCAAAGAAAAAAAAGAAAAAAGAAAAAAAAGAAAATGAAAAAAAATAAAATGAGAGAAAAAGAGAGAAGGGACAATGCTACTATCTCTTTTTCCACACTTGTGCTTCAAAGTAGCACCATGATCTTCATGATAGAGAGTCTCCTATGTTGTCACTTTCATATACTAGTGGGAATTTTTCATTATAGAACTTGTCTTGTATATTCCAATGATGGGCTTCCTTAAAAATGCCCTAGGTCTTCGTGAGCAAGCGAGTTGGATGCACACCCACTTAGTTTCTTTTGTTGAGCTTCCATATATTTATAGCTCTAGTGCATCCATTGCATGGCAATCCCTACTCACTCACATTGATATCTATTAATGGGCATCTCCATAGCCCGTTGATACGCCTAGTTGATTTGAGACTATCTTCTCCTTTTTGTGTTCTCCACAACCACCATTCTATTCCACATATAGTGCTATGTCCATGGCTCATGCTCATGTATTGCGTGAAAGTTGAAAAAGTTTGAGATTATTAAAGTCTGAAACAATTGCTTGGCTTGTCATTGGGGTTGTGCATGTTTAAATAATTTGTGTGATGAAGATAGAGCAATAGCCAGACTATATGATTTTGTAGGGATAACTTTCTTTGGCCATGTTATTTTGAGAAGACATGATTACTTTGATTAGTATGCTTGAAGTATCACTATTTATTATGTCAATATGAACTTTTATTTTGAATCATTTGGATCTGAACATTCATGCCCCAATAAAGAAAATTAAATTGAGAATTATGCTAGGTAACATTCCACATCAAAAATTCTGTTTTTATCATTTACCTACTCAAGGACGAGCAGGAATTAAGCTTGGGGATGCTTGATACGTCTATAACGTATCTATAATTTTTGATTGTTCCATGCTATTATATTACCCCTTTTGGATGTTTATGGGCTTTATTTTACACATTTATATCATTTTTGGGACTAACCTACTAACTGGAGGCCCAACCCGTATTGTTGTTTTTTTGCCTATTTCAGTATTTCGAAGAAAATGAATATCAAACGGAGTCCAAACGGAATGAAACCTTCGAGAGCGTGATTTTTGGAACGAACGTGATCCAGAGGACTTGGAGTGCAAGTCAAGAAGCAGCCGAGGCGGCCACGAGAGGGTAGGGCGCACCCACCTCTATAGGGGGCGCCCCCTGTCTCGTGGGCCCCTCGGGCGGCCACCGACGTACTTCTTCCTCCTATATAAGCCTATGTACCCCGAAAACATCCTGGGAGCCAATGAAACACAATTTCCACCACCGTAACCTTCTGTATCCACGAGATCCCATCTTGGAGCCTTCGCCGGTGCTCTCATATTTGCTTCCAATCTATTTTTATTTGCATCTTTACTTTTTGCATATATATTATAAAATACCAAAAATATATCTATCTTATCATACTATCTCTATCAGATCTCACTTTCGCAAGTGGCCGCGAAGGGATTGACAACCCCTTTATTGTGTTGGTTGCGAGTTCTTTGTTTGTTTGTGTAGGTGCGTGGGACTTTTGAGGAGCCTCCTACTGGATTGATACCGTGGTTCTCAAAAACTGAGGGAAATACTTATGCTACTATTGCTGCAACACCCTTTCCTCTTCAAGGAAAACTGACGCAAGCTCAAGACTTAGCACGCCACGCTGCCGGATGGCACCGGCCCGGTTGGGCTCGCCAGCAGCCGATGCGCCGCCTGTGATGCGGTCGTTCTCGCGCTGGTTGGCCTCAGCGTGGAGCTTCATGGCCGCCATCTTCTTGGTGCTATTAAAGAGCTTGACACGGATGTCCTCCAATGCTGCCCCATCGGCGTTGGCGGCAACATGAGTGGCCAAGCTCTGCATTGCGGCTCACAACGGGTCCTGGGCGGCCCCGTCAGAGTCCTCGCTGTGGCCAGTGACCATCACCTCCATGGCGATGCCAGCGTCAACGTCGTTGGCGGTAGGAGGGAGCAGGTCATCAATGACCACCACGTCGTCGAGGAACTCGTCAGTGGCGGGTGCATCGGAGGTGGCGAGCTTGTTGAAGAGCTCGATGAGGCAGTCGATGGGGCTGACAGCCTCCGTGCCGGGGGCGACTGCGTCGGAGAGGCTGAGCTTGCCGAAGAGGTTGAAGAGGCAGCTCGCGGGGCAGGAAGCCCCCGCATCAAGCGATGCGCTGGTGCATGCGCACACGAGCGCATCGGGCTGGTTGATCAAGCCAGACACGACATGCCTGCCGGATAGGAAGAGGGTTCCCGTCCAGAACGTGTCTCCGGCCGATGCTACGTATGGCCCCACGGTGGGCGCCAACTGTCGGGGTGTTCTCGCGAGAGATGCCAGGGGGTAGCTTATGATGGATGGGGCCAAGAGGACATCATTGGGCCCTAGAAGCGGGAGTGAGCGCGAGCTTGATCACACACGAGACGTAACTAGGTTCGGGGCTCTTTAGGGAGATAACACCCCTAGTCCTGCTCTGCGGGGTCTCCACATGATGATTATGATCAAATGGTGGCTACAAGGTTGCTCCTTGAGCTGTATGGCTAGAGGAGGAAGAAGGACTGGGCTGCTACCTTGCTTCTCCTAGCTATGGTGTGTGTGTGGGAATGAGGGCTAAACCCTTTGCATGGGTGATCCTGGGGGCTTATATAGGCCTACCCCTAGGGGTACAATGATAATACGGCCAGGTGTAGGGCCCGGACGTCATTGTCTATGGTCGCCGGGTTCTTCACCGGCTGCTGGAGCCTGCTGCTTGGTGGACCCCACCAGCTGCCGAGAATCCGGCCGACAGGTAGGGCCCGCTGCCTGCGGGCCACACAGACTGCACTTCATTATAACTCTGTACTCGATGACGGAAGCCGCGTCAGGAGTCGTATGGCTACAGTCCCACTGTTAGGTGGGTTGGTGGCCGCTTGGTCAACGCGCACTACAGCCATGCTCCGTCTCGTAGAAATAGGTGGGTGCGGACTCCAAGGTGAGGGAAGGGCCGACTGCTAGGAATCGGCCCGCCCCTTAGTGCGGCCTGCTAGGGGTGCTCCATCTTCTGGTAGCTCACGGACAGGTAGGGCCCGCTGCCTACGGGTTGTACTGATTGCATTTTGCTATAGCATGTCCCTGGCTGACGAGGGCCATGCCGAGAGTCGCATGGATACAGTCCTACGCCTGGCAGGGGGGTGTCTGCTTGGTTAGCTCGCGCTGTAGCCATGCTCCTCCGGGATTTGGGGGAGTAGGTAGCCCTGTGGCCACGCCCCGTCTTATCGTAGTAGTTTGGTGCAGAGTTCGAGGGGAGGAGGGGCTGTCTTCTAGGAGCCGGCCTCCCCCAATGCCGCCTTCTAAGACGGTGCCGTCTTCTGGAAGCCGGCCGCTTGAGCCCAGCCGGCCCAAGGAGCCGGCCGCCCGTCCGGAAGGAGCTAGGGGCTTTGCCAGCCCCGATGTCTTGAAATGCTAAGGGGTGTGGATGAGGCTACCCGTGGTCAATCCCTCCGACAACATTGTTTTAAATGAAGGCTAAACTCGTAACTCAAATATCCGCCTCCGCGATCAGATCGTAGAAACTTTATTTTCTTGTTACGATGATTCTCCATTTCACTCTGAAATTCTTTGAACTTTTCAAATGTTTCAGACATGTGTTTCATCAAGTAGATATAACCATATCTGCTCAAATCATCTGTGAAGGCCAGAAAATAATGATACCCGCCATGAGCTTCAACACTCATCGGACCGCATACATCGGTGTGCATTATTTCCAATAATTCATTAGCTCGCTCCATTGTTCTGGAGAACAGAGTTTTATTCATCTTGCCCATGATGCATGGTTCACAAGTATCAAATGATTCATAATCAAGTGATTCCAAAAGTCCATCTGTATGGAGTTTCTTCATGCGCTTTACACCAATATGACCTAAACGGCAGTGCCACAAATATGTTACACTATCATATTCAACTTTGCATCTTTTGCCATCAATATTATGAATATGTGTATCACTATGATCAAGATTCGATAAACCATTTACATTGGGTGTATGACCATAGAAGGTTTTATACATGTAAACAAACAACTATTCTCTGACTTTAATGAATAACTGTATTGCAATAAACATGATCCAATCATATTCATGCTAAACGCAAACACCAAATAACATTTATTTAGGTCCAACAGAAATCCCGAAGGTAGAGGGAGTGTGTGATGGTGATCTTATCAACCTGGAATCACTTCCAACACACATCGTCACCTCGCTCTTAACTAGTCTTTGTTCATCTTGTGATTCCTATTTCAAGTTACTAATCTTAGCAACTGAACCGATATCAAATACCCTGGGGTTACTATCGGTGTCAAAACCGGCGGATCTCGGGTAGGGGGTCCCGAACTGTGCGTCTAAGGCTAATGGTAACAGGAGGCGGGGGATACAATGGTTACCCAGGTTCGGGCCCTCTCTATGGAGGTAATACCCTACTTCCTGCTTGATTGATCTTGTGTCACAGCCTGGTTTTTGCCCTCTTTTATTTGCCTGATTTTCATCTGAGTTGGTTTTGGATTTGGAGTTTTGAATCATTCCATTTGGACTTGATCACTTGGGTATCCCTTGATTTTCACCCAAGTGCCCCTCTCCTCTTCTAATCCATCATTTCACCCTTGGCCAACCCAACAATATTGCTTGGAATATTTTTCTTAAATGAAAAATATTCATTTTGCCCCTTAAACCCTAGCTAAACTCTTTGACCTCCAAAGCAACCCTCATTTATGTTGCCCTAAGAATCCTGAGAAAAATCCCAAATATTCTTTGGACCCTAGGGCACATTTCTGAGCAAAAATATTTCACCACTTTTTGGAGTATTTTTGCTACAGAAAATATTTTCACTTCTGGGCTGAAATGGTAGTTTCTACAGCAACTACCTTCTTACTAGCTCCAATGTAGCTGGTTTTCCCTGTGCTTATTCACCTTAGTAAGAGTCAGTAAACCCCAAAGCTCAGCCCTTGAAACCCTATGGTTTGACCACAGTAACTGTTCAAAGTTTCTGTCCAATAACTTAACCTCTTCACCATTTCACTTCTACTACACCTGGAAACAAACCGAGCCATGGTAACACCTAAAGTTACTAAGGACTACACACCAGACATCATGGTTAGTGCATATGTGGCCTGATGTCATGGTCCATGCGGTGACCGCGTTCGTCCGAGGGTGCTGGCATGCCAAACGCGCGCTCTGCGTGTTGCCAGCGCCTCTGTGGCGCGCGTGCATGCTACTCGGCCAGCCTGAGCATGTCCCCCCGCGCCACCATCCTCTCCTCCACCCCCTTAACTCCTTCCTGCCGCTCATCGACGCCGGAGCTCACCACAGCAAGCACGGGCACTGTCCGGCCAACGGCACAGTGTCCGCGCACTGTGTTCGTCCCTTTCCTCCTTGCTCCTGTGCTCGTCCGCATCCATGCACAGCTCCCGCGTGAACCCCGTCGCCTTCCCCCTCTCTCTCTGGCACCATTCGTCGCCGGGCGCCGGCGACAGCTGTCCTTTGGTGGAGCCCGAGCCCTCCTCGCCGCCCCGCCTATATAAACCCCCCTCCACAGCCTCCTGGAGCATCGCAGCTCACCACCACCCCCTCCTATAGCCACTAGAAGCCGCAGCCCGGTCGGGCAGGCCGTGGGCTGCCATCCCCGAGCCGAGCTCACCGACGATCCCCTCTGGATCGTCCCCGCAGCTCCGGCCACTCCCAAGCCGAGGCGACCCCGCCAGGGCCTCCGCCTCTCCTTCGTGAAGCTAACACGCCAAGCCCGAGCCCTAGGAGCCGCCCCTAGCCGCCGTCTTCCTCATCTCCGGCGACCACTGTGTTCTGCCTCTGCTTGCGAGGAAGAATCCAATGCCGTCCGGTCACCGTTTTCCACGCCATGGGTACGGGCAGGTGCGCAAGAGCCTTCTCCGTCGATCCCTCCCTCTCGTTTTCCTCCAAGATGCCTCAACAACGGCGTAAGCTCCGGTGAAGTGCCGCGCCTCTCTGTTTCTTTCCTCCCCCCTCCGGCCTGACTAGTGGGGCCCGCTAGTCAGCCACTCATAACGTGTGCGAAGCGGTATGAGTGGTGGCGCCCTGGTAAAATACGCCATCGACGTCACCCCCTCTCTGTTTTCTTTTTTTCAAATTTATTTAAATTCCAGTAGCACTCAAACACCCATAACTTTTATTCTACATGTCCAAATGCAGTGATTCTTTTTGCATTGTGTTCTTTGTCCAAAAATCTAACAGCTCCCAAAAGATGGGATTTTTCCTTGCTATCTAGATTTTCTGGTAATTTTCAAAAAGTTTCTTGATATTTTCAATTGTGGTTTTTGAATGTTTTTCAGAGGAACCAACTTGTCTTGAGGATCACCAGGAGCCTTGTGAACCTCATCAGTACTAAGGCAAGCCACAGTAACATTTTCATGGTGCCACTTCAATATTTATGATTTTCATACTTGAACTTATGAATATTGATGCATTTAAATTAGTTATATAATAAATATATTCTGTTATATGCTTGTTATGTTAAAATGCTTGAACTTCAGTATGTTTGAAGTAAATATTGTTAGTAAGATAATGAGAACTTAGTTGCAAGTGATAAATAAATAACATGGTCATAGAATTTGATGAGTAATTTAAATATTATTTTGCATGAGGTAAAATGATGATAATGGTAGAGTTAGTTCTGGTATAAGTAAAGAGAAGTTTTACCAGTATAGTAGCATGAGTTTATGTTGGTTCCGTGGGTGCGTGATTGGTGCAGTCTTTGCACAGTTATGTGATGCATATGTTAAGTGATGCATGGTATGGCATTATGACACCAGTTATTCTATTTTCACATTAAAGTTGAAGCTGATTAATAATTCAACTTGAACATGTTGTTGACCGGGTCGTGGTGCCACTGAAACGAGTCTTTCCCAGTGCAACCACATTTGCTGGTATGGGACGGCCTTAATGCATTTCATTGTCGTGCCTCTGGTCGGTACCTCAATGTAGGGAAGGTTATGGGCGTGCTGTACCCTGGCTCGGTACGCAAGCATAACCTTGTGAGCCCGTTGTTAAGTTAAGTTTGGTACCGGATCCCTGTGTGGATCGTGGCCAGAACGGTGGTCGAGGTGTCTGGAGGTAGACACGGGGACACCCAGGACTAGCCCAGTGGGGTCTGAGTCGGAGGGGCCGGGAGAGTGTCATGACAGTGAAATGGTTTCGTCGGAACGCTGTTGGTCCACTCGGATGGGAGAGTGACGCCATGGGTTCCGTAGTGTGGGTACAGTGTACTAACCTCTACAAAGTGTTTTTAATCTATCGATAGCCGAGTCCAAGGATACGGACACGCTCGAAAGTAAGGTACACCACGGGTCAACACTTAATAAATATGCACACTAAATTGCACTAAGGATGACAGTGAGGTCATCATGTTGAGTTGGCCACGAGTTGGTCGGGTTGTGATCGCCGTAAGGATCACGGGCCACGAGTTGGTCGGGTGGTGATTACCGTAAGGATCACGGGCCACGAGTTGGTCGGGTTGTGATCGCCGTAAGGATCACGGGCCATGAGATGGTCGGGTTGTGATCGTCGTAAGGATCACGAGTATGTGTTGGTAATATTATGTTTGTTGGTCACACCTGGTAAGCAAGTCGGGAGAATGAGTATCTGTTAAGCACTGTCACAACATGTTGGTTATATAGTTGCATTGTTGAGTAAATTGGATAAATATCATAATATTGTCTGTCATCTTGTTTATGTTTATTGTGAGCTTGCAAGTGCATTCAATGTACTGACCTGGCATGTCATGCCAGATTTCAGGAAAGTTCTGTTGGAAAGGAGTGCTGTCCGAGTCTAGACCGTGTCCACGTGGGTGTCCTTGTGCTATGGAGTCCCGCTACGACGTTGTTCCACTGCCGAGTAGTTGTCATGATCGAGGACCTTTGTGTTCACTAAATAATGTACATATTGTTTGGCCACACCGTGTGTGCCGCTTGGCCTCGCTAACTATTGTAATATGAACTATGTCCCGTTAGCATGAATAAAGTGGTTGTTTTGTGTACCATGTTGTTGTGTGTTGCCAGATGACAAGGTCTCTGGGCTGGCAATGCAAGGTAAACCGGTCGCTCTGAGCCGGGGTGCCACAACACTTGGTATCAGAGCCGCGCTGACTGTAGGTCACGCTAGACTAAGCCGAGTTAACTGGATGCTAGATACGAGTTGTAGTTGAGTGTCGGTAATAACTGTAGCTGGTTGTTGCATTGCATGCATTGATTATATTTTTCCTATGCTAACCTGCTAATCATTGTGAGTGTAGATGGCTCTGGTGCTGTGTCCGTGCCCATTGCAGCTGATGTCGTACACGTCGCCGCATCTCCTTCGTAACGTGTGGCGTCGGCTGTACCCTCACAGAGACGATCTAGTCTATCGTGTGTACTGGGAGCGCCTAGCTAACTCAGTGTACGAGTATCACGCCGTGGTTACTCTATGCATCAGTTCCGATTCTAGTTCTTAAACTCGTACCTCTCGTAGCGGCTATGCTTCTTCCGCTTCCCAGGCTGTCCAGTTTGCTGCATTCGAGGTACTTGTTGAGCTCCGCTACAACGAGGTCCGGATGCAGAACCACCCAGGTTTCCACTACTACCCTTCTCTCCATGATAATGGTAGTGTCCGTTTCCTTGTCATTGATCCGGAGTCTGATAGTGTCGCTAGCCACCTTTCTCGCTACAACACTGCTAGCTATCTTCTGATCTACGAGCTGGCTCATGAGCTGAGTCGTGCCCGTACTACTTTAGCCTCTACTTTAGTCACCCCTCGCTCAGCCACTACTTCTCCATCTGTGGGATTTATTCCCTACATTCCTGCCAGTTCTAGATCCCCTGTTTCTCCAGTTACTCCCCTGAGTAGCTCGGGCACCATGACTGCGAGTCCCCTTAGTGCTCCTGCAGAGTGGGTTTCACTCCTCGCCACTCCTGCAGCCCCGATGGTTCGCCCTTCACCTGCCCCCGAGGGAGAGCCCTCGAGGCAATGTCGTCGTGTCACTTTTAACCCGGAGGTCTCCGTTAACCCCGTTAGTTCTGGATCCGAGTATTCCCCGCAGCGCCAGCCGAGCAGTAGAGCTTTCGAGTATTCTCAGTTGTCGGGATGGAGTATGGTTGTAATCTTACTAGTCATGATGTTTCGTTTCATGTATGAGGGTAGTTGGACCTGGCATGTTGTTATCTTTCATGTATGAGTCTATGTATACTTATGTTGGACTTTATTTTATCCGTCGTATATTCTTCATCTTTTCGGTTTCGCTTGGTTTTTGTTGCTGGCTTCTCCCCAGTTTTTGTTGAATGCTTCTCATCTCAGTTGTGTTGACTTGGGAAAAATCATATTAGGATGACGCGGGGAGGCTGCAGTAGCAACGTTCGCGAGGGTTCTCCTGTTCGGCGTTCCGCACGACAGGCAGGACAATCACCCGAGCCGTACGTTCCACTACCGCCTCCACCGCCAAATCCGCCCTCCACCGAGCAAATTATGCGTATGTTTGAGGAACGATGAAACAATGATCTAATGGAAATATTCAAAAGTATTCAAGTAATGGTTGTACAGAATGGAAATCAGCCTGCCTCTCACTCCAAGCTATTTGATTTTCAAAGGACTAAGCCTCCCAGTTTCAGTCAGGCCATTGATCCCTTGGATGCAGATGATTGGTTAAGAACTATGGAAAAGAAACTTGAGGTTGCTCGAACTGATGAAGAAGATAAAGTTCTATTTGTAACACATTATCTGGAAGGCGCTGCTGCCATATGGTGGGAAAGTGAGAAAGCCATAGAGCCTGAGAATGAAGCAATTACCTGGACAAGATTCAAGGAGCAGTTCCAAAAATATCACATCCCTGCGGGAATTATGAAGACTAAGCAGCGTGAATTTCTCGCACTCCTCCAAGGATGTCAGTCAGTGGGAGAATATTTACAAAAATTCAATCACCTGTCATGTTACTCTCAATATGACGTGGCCACTGAAGAAAGGAAGATGGACCGCTTTCTTGCTGTATTAAACCCGCAACTTCGCTGTGCTCTCAGTATGTTCGATTTTCTAGATTTCCAAACCCTGGTGAACAAGGCTTTTCATTGCTGAAAGGGAACACAAGCTCGTGTCACATACTAAGTCTGCCCATAACGATCACAAGCGCCAGTTTGAGCCCAAGAAGGAAATGCAACTAGTGCAGAAGGTTCATACATGGCAGCCAACTCCGATGGCATACCAGCCCAGTTGGCAACAAAATGTTAACAAGACCACCACCCAAGTGAAGAATGATGTGCTCAACCCAGTTATTGAGAATCGTCTGTGCAACAATTCTTGTTATAGTTGTGGACAGACCGGACAATATGCCAAACAGTGTCCCAAGAACACCCGGACCAATGCTACCTTCAAGCCTCAAATCCATTATTTGGAAGCCGGTCCAAGTCAGCACGACGTCACGGGATATGTTCATCACATTTCAGCCGACAAACCCAAGAAAATCCCGAAGTTGTCATTGGTATGTTCCCTGTTAATAACATACCTACAGTAATTTTATTTGACTCTGGGGCTTCCCACTCTTTTATTTCTCGGAGTTTTGTCGCCCAAAACAAATTTCCTTGTTCGCTTTTGGGCAAGAATATGCTGGTACAAACCCCGGGATCTATTATTCAAAGCAATCTTGTCTGCCGCATTCTGGAAGTCAGGCTCAACGAAATCCGTTTTCCGACGTCTTTGATACTGATTCAGTCTGAAAAATTGGATGTTATCTTGGGTATGAATTGGCTGACTCAGTACCAAGTATGCATAAATTGTGCGACCCGGGAAGTCAACTTGACCAGACAAAATGGACAAGCTACCAAGTTTATCGCTCGTAGAAGCATACCCTCCAAGCAAATGGTTTTTATAGCGATAGCAGAAATGGAATTAATTCCAGTGGTCAGTGAGTTTCCCGATGTATTCCCAGAAGAACTGCCAGGCATGCCACCTGACCGAGAGCTTGAGTTTGCAATAGAACCTGTGCCCGGAACCACACCAATACACAAGAAATATTATCGAATGCCTTCATCCGAGTTGGTGGAGCTAAAGAAACAACTTGATGAAATGCTCCAAAAAGGATATATCCGCCCCAGTTCCTCGCCATGGGGATCACCTGCTATTTTTGTGGACAAGAAAGATGGCAGCCTTCGTATGTGTGTGGATTACCGACAGTTGAATGATGTCACGATCAAGAACAAATACCCTCTGCCAAGAATTGATGATTTGTGTGATCAACTCAGTGGAGCCAAGGTATTCTCAAAGATTGATTTGCGGACTGGATATTACTAGCTCAAAATTAAAAAGGAGGATATTCCCAAGACCGCATTCACCACTCGCTACGGTCTTTATGAATATACCATCATGTCCTTTGGCCTCACCAACGCCCCTGCCTTCTTCATGCACATGATGAACAAAGTGTTCATGGATTTCCTTGATAAGTTCATGGTCGTCTTCATCGATGATATACTTATTTACTCAAGAAATGAACAAGAGCATAAAGGACATCTCCGCGTAGTGCTACAACGACTCTGTGAGCACCAGTTGTACGCCAAGATCAGTAAATGCGAGTTTTGGCTCAAGCAAGTTGGGTTCCTCGGGCATATACTATCCCCTGAAGGAATAGCCGTGGACCCAAGCAAAGTAAAAGACGTGCTCAACTGGTTGCCACCCGCCACCGTGTCTCAGATCCGGAGTTTTCTTGGATTAGCCGGATACTACTGTCGATTTATTGAAGGGTTCTCCAAGATTGCTAAGCCCATGGTGGAGTTGCTTAAAAAGGATAACAAGTTTGAATGGACGTCAGACTATGAGAAAAGTTTTACCGAGTTAAAGAAGCGCTTAACAACTGCGCCGGTATGGACACTTCCAGATATCTACCGCAGCTTTGACGTATATTGCGACGCTTCCCGGCAAGGACTTGGGTGTGTGCTTATGCAAGATGGCAAGGTAGTACCTATGCCTCACGGCAGCTACGACCCCATGAAGGCAATTACCCCACTCATGATTTGGAATTGGCCGCGGTAGTTCATGCTTTAAAAATATGGAGACACTACCGCATTGGACAAAGGTGCCAAATTTTTACCGACCACAAAAGTCTCAAATACATATTTACTCAGCCGGATTTAATCCTCCGTCAGCGAAGATGGCTGGAGTTGGTCAAGGATTATGATCTTGGAATAAATTACCATCCGGGTAAGTCCAACGTGGTTGCTAATGCACTCAGTTGAAAGCCCGTCAGTTTAAACTTCATGCTGGAATCTCTGCCTTCAGAGCTTAAAGAAGAAATTTCTCAGCTCAACCTGGTCATTGTTGGGGATGGTCTTGCCAATATTCTGACGGTCACTTCTACTCTGGAGGAAGAAATCCGCAAGGCCCAGCCAGGCGATGCCAAACTGCAGAAGCGCATCAAGTCATCTGATTTCTCGAAGGATCAGTATGGTACCCTCCGATTCAGGGGAAGGATTTGTGTACCTAATCAAGCTGACCTAAAGCAGAAAATTTTGTCAGAAGCGCACGAATCCTTGTATTCAATCCACCTTGGAGGCACAAAAATGTATGAAGACCTTCGACAAATATTCTGGTGGGATGGAATGAAGAAAGACATTGCTTATTTCGTGGCCTGTTGCGACATATGCAACAAAGTTAAGGTGGAATACCAGAAACCAGCCGGACTTCTCCAACCACTGCATGTGTCACAATGGAAATGGGACGATGTCTGCATGGATTTCATCACAGGATTACCTAGGACGCGACAAGGCAATAATGCGATCTGGGTCATAGTGGATACCTTAACCAAGGTGGCTCACTTCCTCCCAGTCAAAACCTCATATCGAGCAGATGAGCTTGCCCGACTGTATGTGTCCAGGATTGTCAGTTTACATGGAGTTCCCAGAACCATCACTACTGACCGAGGATCACTATTCACCTCTGCTTTCTGGACCCATCTCCATCAAGCCCTTGGGACGGAATTAAAATACAGCACCGCTTACCATCCTCAGAAGGATGGGCAAACGGAAAGAGTAAATCAGATACTCGAAGATATGCTCCGAGACTGTGTATTAGCCAAAGGACCACAATGGGAAGATTGCTTGCCGTACGCCGAGTTCTCGTATAACAATGGATTCCAGACCAGTTTAAAGATGTCACCTTATGAAGCTTTGTATGGCCGTAAGTGCCGCACTCCATTAAATTGGTCTCAAACCGGAGACAGCCGCATTTTCGGAATAGATCTCATGTTGGAAGCCGAAAAGCAAGTCAAAGAGATCCGAGACAGATTACAGCTGGCCAAATAAGGACAAAAAAGTTATTATGATGCAAAGCACCGGCGGATCAGTTTTGAACCCGGAGAACTTGTCTACCTTCAAGTCACACCCATGAAGGGAGTAAGAAGGTTCCAAACCCGTGGAAAATTGGCACCCAGGTTAATTGGTCCATTTCCCATCATGACACGACTAGGTGCTGTGGCATATCAGTTGGAGCTGCCTCCGGAACTGTCCGACGTGCACAACGTGTTCCACGTTTCACAACTGCGACGGTGCATCTCACCACCCGAGAAAAAGACCGATTTGGCAGAGATAGAGCTGTCAAGGGACTTGACCTATGAAGAGAGGCCAGTGAAAATTTTGGATTAGATGGAAAGAGTCACTCGCAGTAAGTCACGGAAGTTTTACAAGGTTCAATGGATGCATCATACCGAGTCAGAATCAACCTGGGAATCAGAAGAATTTCTAAGGGCATGTTATCCAGAATGGTTTTCCCAAGCAACCGAATCTCGAGGACGAGATTCATTCTAAGTGGGAGAGGTTTGTCACAGCCTGGTTTTTGCCCTCTTTTATTTGCCTGATTTTGATCTGAGTTGGTTTTGGATTTGGAGTTTTGAATCATTCCATTTGGACTTGATCACTTGGGTATCCCTTGATTTTCACCCAAGTGCCCCTCTCCTCTTCTAATCCATCATTTCACCCCTAGCCAACCCAACAATATTGCTGGAATATTTTTCTTAAATGAAAATTATTCATTTTGCCCCTTAAACCCTAGCTAAACTCTTTGACCTCCAAAGCAACCCTCATTTCTGTTGCCCTACAAATCCTGAGAAAAATCCCAAATATTCTTTGGACCCTAGGGAACATTTTTGAGCAAAAATATTTCACCACTTTTTGGAGTATTTTTGCTACAGAAAATATTTTCACTTCTGGGCTGAAATGGTAGTTTCTACAGCAACTACCTTTTTACTAGCTCCAATGTAGCTGGTTTTCCCTGTGCTTATTCACCTTAGTAAGAGTCAGTAAAACCCCAAAGCTCAGCCCTTGAAACCCTGTGGTTTAACCACAGTAACTGTTCAAAGTTTTTGTCCAGTAACTTAACCTCTTCACCATTTCACTTCTACTGCACCTGGAAACAAACCGAGCCGTGGTAACACCTAAAGTTACTAAGGACTACATGACAGACATCATGGTTAATGCATATGTGGCCTGATGTCACGGTCCATGCGGTGACTGCGTTCTTTCGAGGGTGCTGGCATGCCAAACGTGCGCTCTACGCGTCGCCAGCGCCTCTATGGCGTGCGTGCATGCTGCTCGGCCAGCCTGAGCGTGTCCACCCGCGCCACCATCCTTGTCTCCACCCCCTTAACTCCTCCCTGCCGCTCACCGTCGCCGAAGCTCGCTGCAGCGAGCACGGGCACGGTCCGGCCAACGGCACAGTGCCCGCCACTGTGTTCGTCCCTTTCCTCCTTGCTCTCGTGCTCGTCCGCGTCCGTGCATAGCTCCCGCATGAACCCCGTCGCCTTCCCCTCTCTCTCTGGCACCATTTGTCGCCGAGCGCCGGCGACAGCTGTCCTCCGGCAGAGCCCGAGCCCTCCTCGCTGCCCTGCCTATATAAATCTCCCTCTGCAGCCTCCTGGAGCATCGCAGCTCACCACCACCCCCTCATGTAGCCACTAGAAGCCGCAGCCCGGCCGGGCAGGCCGCGGGCTGCCGTCCCCGAGCCGAGCTCGCCGGCGATCCCCTCGGGATTGTCCCCGCAGCTTCGGCCACTCCCAAGCCGAGGCGACCCCGCCAGGGCCTCCGTCTCTCCTCCGTGAAGCTAACGCGCCAAGCCCGAGCCCCTGGAGCCGCCCCTAGCCGCCGTCTTCCTCATCTCCGGCGACCATCGTGTTCTACCTCCGCTTGCAAGGAAGAATCCGACGCCGTCCGGTCACCGTTTGCCACACCACGGGTACGGGCAAGTGCGCAAGAGCCTTCTTCGTCGATCCCTCCCTCTCATTTTCCTCCAAGATGCCTCAACGTAGGCGTAAGCTCCGGCGAAGCACCGTGCCTCTCTGTTTCTTTCCCCCTCCCTCCAGCCTGACTAGCAGGGCCCGCTCATAACGTGCGCGAAGCGGTATGAGTGGTGGTGCCCTGGTAAAATACGCCATCGACGTCACACCCTCTCTGTTGTCTTTTTTTCAAATTTATTCAAATTCCAGTAGCATTCAAACAGCCATAACTTTTATTCTACAAGTCCAAATGCAGTGATTCTTTTTGCATTGTGTTCTTTGTCCAAAAATCTAACAGCTCCCAAAAGATGAGATTTTTCCTTGCTGTCTAGATTTTCTGGCAATTTTCAGAAGGTTTCTTGATATTTTCAATTATGGTTTTTGAATGTTTTTCAGAGGAACTAGCTTGTCTTGAGGATCACCAAGAGCCTTGTGAACACCATCAGTACTAAGGCAAGCCACAGTAACATTTTCATGGTGCCACTTCAATATTTATGATTTTCATACTTGAACTTATGAATATTTATGCATTTAAATTGGTTATATAATAAATATATTCTATTATATGCTTGTTATGTTAAAATGCTTGAACTTCAGTATGTTTGAAGTAAATATTGTTAGTAAGATAATGAGAACTTAGTTGCAAGTGATAAATAAATAACATGGTCATAGATTTTGATGAGTGATTTAAATATTATTTTGCATGAGGTAAAATGATGATAATGGTAGAAATAGTTCTGGTATAAGTAAAGAGAAGTTTTACCAGTATAGTAGCATGAGTTTATGTTGGCTCCGTGGGAGCGTGATTGGTGCAGTCTTTGCACAGTTATGTGATGCATATGTTAAGTGATGCATGGTATGGCATTATGACACCGGTTATTTTATTTTCACATTAAAGTTGAACCTGATTAATAATTCAACTTGAACATGTTGTTGATCGGGTCGTGGTGCCGCTGAAACGAGTCTTTCCCAGTGCAACCACATTTGCCGGTATGGGACGGCCTTAATGCGTTTCATTGTCATGCCTCTGGTCGGTACCTCAATGTAGGGAAGCTTATGGGCGTGTTGTACCCTGGCCCAGTAGGCAAGCATAACCTTGTGAGCCCGTTGTTAAGTTAAGTTTGGTACCGGATCCCAGTGTGGATCGTGGCCATGACGGTGGTCGAGGTGTCTGGAGGTAGACACGGGGCCACCCAGGACTAGCCCAGTGGGGTCTGAGTCGGAGGGGCCAGGAGAGTGTCATGACAGTGAAATGGTTTCGTTAGAACGCTGTTGGTCCACTCGGATGGGAGAGTGAGGCCATGGGTTTCGTAGTGTGGGTACAGTGTACTAACCTCTGCAGAGTGTTTTTAATCTATCGATAGCCGAGTCCACGGATACGGACACGCTCGAAAGTAAGGTACACCATGGGTCAACACTTAATAAATATGCACACTAAATTGCACTAAGGATGACAGCGAGGTCATGATGTTGAGTTGGCCACGAGTTGGTCGGGTTGTGATCGCCGTAAGGATCACGGGCCACGAGTTGGTCGGGTGGTGATCGCCGTAAGGATCACGGGCCATGAGTTGGTTGGGTTGTGATTGCCGTAAGGATCACGGGCCATGAGATGGTCGGGTTGTGATCGCCGTAAGGATCACGAGTATGTGTTGGTAATATTATGTTTGTTGGTCACACCTGGTAAGCAAGTCGGGAGAATGAGTATCTATTAAGCACTATCACAGCATGTTGGTTATATAGTTGCATTGTTGATTAAATTGGATAAATATCATAATATTTTCTGTCATCTTGTTTATGTTTATTGTGAGCTTGCAAGTACATTCAATGTACTGACCTGGCGTGTCATGCCAGATTTCAGGAAAGTTCCGTTGGAAAGGAGTGCTGTTCGAGTCTAGACCGTGTCCACGTTGGTGTCCTTGTGCTATGGAGTCCCGCTACGACGTTGTTCCGCTGCTGAGTAGTTGTCATGATCGAGGCCCTTTGTGTTCACTAAATAATGTACATATTGTTCGGCCGCACCGTGTGTGCCACTTGGCCTCGCTAACTATTGTAATATGAACTATGTCCCGCTAGCATGAATAAAGCGGTTGTTTTCTGTACCATGTCGTTGTGTGTTGCCAGAAGACAAGGTCTCTGGGCTGGCAATGCAAGGTAAACCGGTCGCTTCGAGCCGGGGCGCCACATCTTGATGATATGAGTATTACAAGAGTTGATCTACCACGAGATCATAGAGGCTAAACCCTAGAAGCTAGCCTATGATTTATGATTGTTGTTGTCCTACAGACTGAAGCCTCCGGTTTATATAGACACTGGAGGGGGCTAGGGTTACACAGAGTCGGTTACAGAGAAGGAAATCTACATATCTAAATTGCCAAGCTTGCCTTCCACGCAAAGGAGAGTCCCACCGGGACACGGGACGAAGACTTCAGTCTTGTATCTTCATAGTCCAATAGTACGGCATAAGCATATAGTCTGGCTGTCCGAGGACCCCCTAATCCAGGACTCCCTCAGTAGCCCCTAAACCAGGCTTCAATGACGATGAATCCGGTGCGCAGATTGTCTTTGGCATTGCAAGGCGAGTTCTTCTCCAAATTCTCCAGGGGACCCGTTGTAACAAGCAGTGTCCGACTTCCCATTTAATGTTGCACTCATCGGCTTCTGCACCTTAAAATGTCAGCCTCGATGTGTCGAGCGAATACGAGCAGTCGGGGCATTTTTACACTTGCCACCCTGACCATGTAAGTAAATCGTCTATTAAAGAGACGTGGATCCTCACATCCAAATCACACCATTTTCCCCAAGCGAGGATTCAATAGAGCGCGCACGAAAAAACCATCCCATCATGGCCGGCTGATATTTTTGAATGTTTCATGCCAATATTCTTCAACTTTCATATACTTTTGGCAACTTTTTATACTATTTTTGGGACTATCATATTGATCCAGTGCCCAGTGCCAGTTCCTGTTTGTTGCATGTTTTATGTTTTGCAGAAACCCAATATCAAACGGAATCCAAACGGGATAAAAACGGACGGAGAACTATTTTGGAATATTTGGTATTTTTCGGAGGAAGAATCAACGCGAAACAGTGTACGGGGTGGCCACGAGACAGGGGGGCGTGCCCTCCCCCCTGGGCACACCTGGCACTCTCGTGAGCCATCCGTAAGGCAGTTGACGTTCTTCTTTTGCCACAAGAAAGCTAATTTTATGAGAAAAATCTAGGCAAAAGATTCGCCCCAATCGGAGTTACGGATCTCTAGATATAAAAGAAACGGTGAAGGGGAAGGATCTGAGAACGCAGAAACAGAGAGATAGATCCAATCTCGGAGGGGCTCTCGCCCCTCCCAAGCCATGGGAGCCAAGGACCAGAGGGGAAACCCTTCTCCCATCTAGGGTGATGGTCAAGGAAGAAGAAGAAGGGGCTCTCTCCCATTGCTTCCGGTGGCGCCGGAGCGCTGCCGGGGGCCATCATCATCACCGCGATCTACACCAACACCTCCATCATCTCCACCAACGTCTCCATCACCTTCCCCCATCTATATTCAGCGGTCCACTCTCCCGAAACCCGCTGTACCCTCTATTTGAACATGGTGCTTTATGCTTCATATTATTATCCAATGATGTGTTGCCATCCTATGATGTCTGAGTAGATTTTTGTTGTCCTATTGGTGGTTGATGAATTGCTATGATTGATTTAATTTGCTTGTGGTTATGTTGCTGTCCTATTGTGCCCTTTGTGTCGCGCAATCATGAGGGATTCCTGCTATAGGGTGTTGCAATACGTTCATGATTCTTTTATGGTGGGTTACTTGAGTGACAGAAGCCTAAACCCGAGTAAGGGGATTGTTGCGTATGGGATAAAGGGGACTTGATGCTTTAATGCTATGGTTGGGTTTTACCTTAATGAATCTTTAGTAGTTCCGGACGCTTGCTAGAGTTCCAATCATAAGTGCATATGATCCAAGAAGAGAAAGTATGTTAGCTTATGCCTCTCCCACATAAAACTTGCTATCGGTCTAGTAAAGTAGTCAATTGCCTAGGGACAATTCCATAACTCCTACCACCACTTTTCCACACTCGATATATTTAATTTATTGCTTCTTTATCTAAACAACCCCTAATTTATATTTACGTGTTCTTTGTTATCTTGCAAACCTATCCTTTCACACCTACAAAGTACTTCTAGTTTTATACTTGTTCTAGGTAAAGTGAACGTCAAGCATGCGTAGAGTCGTTTCAGTGGCCGATAGGACTTGAGAGAGTATTTGTTCTACCTTTAGCTCCTCGTTGGGTTCGACACTCCTACCTATCGAAAGAGGCTACAACTATCCCATATACTTGCGGGTCATCAAGACCTTTTTCTGGCGCCGTTGCCGGGGAGTCATAGCGTGGGGTGAATATTCTCGTGAGTGCTTGTTTGCTTTATCACTAAGTAATTTTTATTTTCTATCTTTAGTTATGGGTAGGAAACGCAAAGTACCAAAAAAAATTAGTTGTACCTATTGAACCAATGGTTGAAGAACCACTCAAAATCTATCACACTCCTGAAGCTTTTTACTTGGATCATCTTTGATCCCTTTGTTCTCGTGCTGAAACCCCAACTAGCTTAGTTGAGGCAAATCTTTAGATGAGCATGCTTGTTATGTGCGACACCGTCTATCTGAAAAAGGAAACTTGTACTGGATCAAATTCATCGTTTGCAATGCTATGCTTGGAATTTATGTGAAATATATGATATTACTTGTTGTTCTGAAAACCCTAAGAAACACCTTCCCTACCAATGTGAGTTTATTGATAATGGAATCGTATCTTGGTATGGTAAGGGTGTTTATAATTACTATGATGTTCAACAAATTGAAGAATTTGTTGCTTTTAAGGGTTCTTATGAAATTGCTTCTTTGATTGAAAAGTATGATGCTACTCTCCACAAATCTGAAAATTTTGCCATACTTGAATATTGTTATGATAATTATGCTTCTAATGCCTATGTTAAACTATATATTGAGAAATTCTCCGCTGTCCAAGAAGAGACTAATATTTTGCAGGAAGCTATGGAAGAAGAAATTGATGAAACTGTGAGCTCATTGGATGAAACAGATGATGAGGAGAGCAAAGAACAAAAGGAGGAAGAGCGGATTGATCACCCATGCCCACCTTCTAATGAGAGTAACTCTTCAACTCATACATTGTTTAATTCCCCTTCGTGCTTACGGAAGGATGATTGCTATGATGATTGCTATGATCCCATTGATTCTCTTGAAATATCCCTTTTTGATGATGCTTGCTATGCTTGTGGCCAAGATGCCAATATGAATTATGCTTATAGAGATGAACTTGCTATAGTTCCTTATGTTAAACATGAAATTTTTGCTATTGCACCCATGCATGATAGTTCTATTATTTTTTTGAATTCTCCCGACTACACTATATCGGAGAAGTTTGTGCTTATTAAGGATTATATTGATGGGTTGCGTTTTACTTCTGCACATGATGACTTTTATAGATATAATATGCATGTGATTGCTGCTCCTACTTGCAATTATTATGAGAGAGGAACTATATCTCCACCTCTCTATGTTTCCATTATGATAGAATTGCAAGAAACTGCTTATACTATGCATTGGCCTTTACTTGGTGTGCATGAATTGTTCTTTTATGACATGCCGATGCATAGGAAGAGAGTTAGACTTCGTTGTTGCATGATATATGTTACTTTGTGCTCACTACTAAATTACAAATCATTGTTAATTAAAATTTGCTTTGATATACCTTGGGATCCGGGTGGATCTGTTACTTGAGCACTATATGCCTAGCTTAATGGCTTTAGAGAAAGCGTTTCCAGGGAGACAACCCGGAAGTTTTAGAGAGTCATTTATTTCTGTTGAGTGCTTTTATATAGTTTAAAAATAAAAAAAATAAAGAGGGGAACTCAAAACTTTTCAAAATGGAAAGTGAAAGTGAGAGAGACAAGCATTGTTGAAGTGGGAGAGCTCCTTGAACTTTGTTCATGCTCACGGAAACTTTGTGAATCTTAATTACAGAAACTTTTCATCAAAAATAATTATCCCCTTGTACAATTCCGTTGTATTATAAAAAATAATGTGCTAAGGTTTGCCTTTAGGATGTTTACAATGCTTGTTGGTTTGTACGGTGCAGGACAGAAACTTTGGAAGTAGTGCGTGATTTTACATTTTTAACTGGAACGTCAAATGGTTCTGATTCTTTTTGCACTGTCTTGATGTACAACTTTTTTATTTTTCCTAATTTTGGTAGAATTGTTTGGGTACCATAAGTATGGTTAATGTTTAGATTGCTACAGACTGTTCTGTTTTTGATAGATTCTGTTTTTGATGCTTAGTTTGCTTGTTTTGATGAATCTATCAATTTATATCAGTGGATTTAAGCCATGAAAAAGTTATATTACAGTAGACACAATGCAGAAACAAAACATGAATTGGTTTGCAACAGTACTTAGAGTAGTGATTTGCTTTATTATACTAACGGGTCTTACCAAGTTTTCTGTTGAAGTTTTGTGTGGATGAAGTGTCTAATCGAGGATGTCTCGATATGAGGAAAAGGAAGAGAGGAAAGAGCTCAAGCTTGGGGATGCCCGAGGCACTCCAAGTAAATATTCAAGGAGACTCAAGCGTCTAAGCTTGGGGATGCCCTGGAAGGCATCCCCTCTTTCTTGAACAAGTATCGGTATGTTTTCGGATTCGTTTCGTTCGTGCGATATGTGCAAGTCTTGGAGCGTCTTTTGCATTTAGTTTTTATTTTTCTTTTATGCACCATGCTGGTATGAGATAGTCCTTGGTTGATTAATAGAATGCTGATTGCACTTCACTTAAATCTTTTGAGTGTGGCTTTATAGAATGCTTCATGTGCTTCACTTATATCATTTGAAGTTTGGATCGCCTGTTTCTCTTCACATAGACAACCACCATTTGTAGAATACTCTTTTGCTTCACTTATATTTGTTAGAGTATGGGAATATCTTTTGTAGAAAGAATTAAACCCTCTTGCTTCACTTATATCTATTTAGAGAGATGACAGGAATTGGTCATTCACATGGTTAGTCATAAAATCCTACATAAACTTGTAGATCGCTGAATATGATATGTTTGATTCGTTGCAATAGTTTTGCGATATAAAGATGGTGATATTAGAGTCATGCTAGTGGGTGGTTGTGGACTGTAGAGACACTTGAGTTGAGGTTTGCATGTCCCGTAGCATGCACGTATGGTAACCGTTGTGGGACAAATTTGAAGCATGGGGTGTTTCTTTGATTGTCTTCCTTATGAGTGGCGGTCGGGGACGAGCGATGGTCTTTTCCTAGCAATCTATCCCCCTAGGGGCTAATAAACTTTATCAATAAGTATATGAGTTCTTTATGACTAATGTGAGTCCAAGGATTATACGCACTTTTACCTTTCCATCATTGCTAGCCTCTTCGGTACCATGCATTGCCCTTTCTCACCTCGAGAGTTGGTGCAAACTTCGCCGGTGCATCCAAACCCCGTGATACGATACGCTCTATCACACATGAGCCTCCTTATTCTTCCTCAAAACAGCCACCATACCTACCTATCATGGCATTTCCATTGCCATTCCGAGATATATTGCATGCAACTTTCATCATCATCATATACATGACTTGAGCATTCATTGTCATATTGCCTTGCATGATCGTAAGATAGCTAGCATGATGTTTTCATGGCTTGTTTGTTTTTTGATGTCATTGCTGTTGGGGAACGTAGTAATTTCAAAAATTTCCTACGTACCCTCGTAGATCGTAAGGATCATGGTCATGCATAGCAACGAGAGGGGAGAGTGTTGTCCACGTACCCTCGTAGATCGTAAGCGGAAGCGTTAGAACAACGCGGTTGGTGTAGTCGTATGTCTTCACGATCCGACCGATCCAAGTACCGAACGTACGGCACCTCCGAGTTCAGCACACGTTCAGCTCGATGACGATCCCCGGACTCCAATCCAGCAGGGTGTCGGGGATGAGTTCCGTCAGCACGACGGCGTGGTGACGATGATGATGTTCTACCGACGCAGGGCTTCGCCTAAGCACTGCAACGATATGACCGATGTGGAATATGGTGGAGGGGGGCACCGCACACAACTAAGGAACGATCACGAAAATCAACTTGTGTGTCTACGGGGTGCCCCTTACCCCCGTATATAAAGGAGTGGAGGAGGGGGAGGGCCGGCCCTCTCTATGGCGCGCCCTAGGGGAGTCCTACTCCCATCGGGAGTAGGATTCCCCCTTTCCTAGTAGAACTAGGAGCCCTTCCATGTAGTAGGAGTAGGAGAGAAGGAAAGGGAAGAGAGAAGGAGAAGGAAGGAAGGGGCGCCCCCCCTCCCCAGTCCAATTCGGACTAGTCCATTGGGAGGGGTGCGGCCACCATTTTGGCCCTTTCTCTCCTTTCCCGTATGACCCATTTAGGCCCAATACGAATTCCCGTAACTCTCCGGTACTCCGAAAAATACCCGAATCACTCGGAACCTTTCTGAAGTCCGAATATAGTCGTCCAATATATCGATCTTTACGTCTCGACCATTTCGAGACACCTCGTCATGTCCCCGATCTCATCCGGTACTCCTAACTCCTTTGGTACATAAAAACTCATAAACTCATAATAAAAATGTGATCGAAACCTTAAGCGTGCGGACCCTACGGGTTCGAGAACTATGTAGACATGACCGAGACACGTCTCCAGTCAATAACCAATAGCGGAACCTGGATGCTCATATTGGCTCCCAGATATTCTACGAAGATCTTTATCGGTCAAACCACATAACAACATATGTTGTTCCCTTTGTCATCGGCATGTTACTTGCCCGAGATTCGATCGTCGGTATCTCAATACCTAGTTCAATCTCGTTATCGGCAAGTCTCTTTACTCGTTCCGTAATGCATCATCCCGCAACTAACTCATTAGTCACATTGCTTGCAGGGCTTATAGTGATGTGCATTATCGAGTGGGCCCAGAGATACCTCTCCGACAATCGGAGTGACAAATCCTAATCTCGAAATATGCCAACTCAACATGTACCTTCGGAGACACCTGTAGAGCTCCTTTATAATCACCCAGTTACGTTGTGACGTTTGGTAGCACACAAAGTGTTCCTCCGGTAAACGGGAGTTGCATAATCTCATAGTCGTAGGAACATGTATAAGTCATGAAGAAAGCAATAGCAACATACTAAACGATCACGTGCTAAGCTAACGGAATGGGTCAAGTGAATCACATCATTCTCCTAATGATGTGATCCCATTAATCAAATGACAACTCATGTCTATGGTTAGGAAACTTAACCATCTTTGATTAACGAGCTAGTCAAGTAGAGGCATACTAGTGACACTATGTTTGTCTATGTATTTACACATGTATTATGTTTCCGGTTAATACAATTCTAGCATGAATAATAAACATTTATCATGATATAAGGAAATAAATAATAACTTTATTATTGCCTCTAGGGCATATTTCCTTCAGTCTCACATTTGCACAAGAGTCAATAATCTAGTTCACATCGCCATGTGATTTAACACCAATATTCACATCTGTATGTGATTAATACCCATAGTTCACATCGTCATGTGATCAACACCCAAAGGGTTTACTAGAGTCAATAATCTAGTTCACATCGCTATGTGATTAACACCCAAAGAGTACTAAGGTATGATCATGTTTTGCTCGTGAGAGAAGTTTAATCAACGGGTCTGTCACATTCAGAGCCGTATGTATTTTGCAAATATTCTATGTTTACAATGCTCTGCACGGAGCTACTCTAGCTAATTGCTCCCACTTTCAATATGTATCCAGATTAAGACTTAGAGTCATCTGGATCAGTGCCAAAACTTGTATCGACGTAACCTTTTACGACGAACCTTTTTTCACCTCCATAATCGAGAAACATATCCTTATTCCACTAATGATAATTTTGACCAATGTCCAGTGATCTACTCCTAGATCACTATTGTACTCCCTTGCCAAACGAGGGCAGAGTATACAATAGGTCTGGTCCATAGCATGGCATACTTTTATAGAACCTATGACTGAGGCATAGGGAATGACTTTCATTCTCTTTTCTATTTTCTACTGTGGTCGGGATTTGAGTCTTACTCAATTTCACACCTTTGCAACACAGGCAAGAACTCTTTCTTTGACTGTTCCATTTTGAACTATTTCAAAATCTTGACAAGGTATGTACTTATTGAAAAACTTATCAAGCGTCTTGATCTATATCAATAGATCTTGATGCTCAATATGTAAGTAGTTTTACCGAGGTCTTTCTTTGAAAAAACTCCTTTCACACACTCCTTTATGTTTTGCAGAATAATTCTACATTATTTCCGATCAACAATATGTCATTCACATATAGTTATCAGAAATGTTGTAGTGCTCCCACTCACTTTCTTGTAAATACAGGCTTCACCGCAAGTCTGTATAAAACTATATGCTTTGCACCAGTCCATAGATGGATTGCTGGAGATTGCACATTTTGTTAGCACCTTTAGGATTGACAAAACCTTCTGGTTCCATCATATACAACTCTTCTTTAAGAAAACTATTAAGGAATGCAGTTTTGATATCCATTTGCCAGATTTCATAAAATGTGGCAATTGCTAACATGATTCGGACAGACTTGAGCATCGCTACAGTTGAGAAAATCTCATTGTAGTCAACACCTTGAATTTGTTAAAAACCTTTTGCGACAAGTCGAGGTTTGTAGATAGTAACACTACTATCAACGTCCGTCTTCCTCTTGAAGATCCATTTATTCTCTATGGTTTGCCGATCATCGGGCAAGTCCACCAAAGTCCACACTTTGTTATTATACATGGATCCTATCTCAGATTTCATGGCCTCCAGCCATTTTGCGGAATCTGGGATCACCATCGCTTCCTCATAGTTCGTAGGTTTATCATGGTCTAGTAACATGACTTTCAGAACAGGATTACTGTACCACTCTGGTGCGGACCGTACTCTAGAAGACCTACAAGGTTCTGTAGTAACTTGATCTGAAGTTTCATGATCATCATCATTAGCATCCTCACTAATTGGTGTAGGAATCACTGGAACTGATTTCAGTGATGAACTATTTTCCAATTCGGGAGAAGGTACAGTTACCTCATCAAGTTCTACTTTCCTCCCACTCACTTCTTTCGAGAGAAACTCCTTCTCTAGAAAGGATCCATTTTTAGCAATGAATATCTTGCCTTTGGATCTGTGATAGAAGGTGTACCCAACAGTTTCCTTTGGGTATTCTATGAAGACGCACTTCTCCGATTTGGGTTTGAGCTTATCAGGATGCAAACTTTTTCACATAAGCATCATAGCCCCAAACTTTAAGAAACGACAACTTGGGTTTCTTGCTAAACCACAGTTCATATGGTGTCATCTCAACGGATTTAGATGGTGCCCATTTAACGTGAATGCAGCTGTCTCTAATGCATAACCCCAAAACGATAATGGTAAATCAATAAGAGACATCATAGATCACACAATATCCAATAAAGTGCGGTTACGACGTTCGGACACACCATAACATTGTGGTGTTCCAGGTGGCATGAGCTGTGAAACTATTCCATATTGTTTTAATTGAAGACCAAACTCGTAACTCAAATATTCGTCTCCGCGATCAGATCGCGGAAACTTTATTTTCTTGTTACGATGATTTTTCCACTTCACTCTGAAATTCTTTGAACCTTTCAATTATTTCAGACTTATGTTTCATCAAGTAGATATACCCATATCTGCTCAAATCATTTTGTGAAGGTCAGAAAATAACGATACTTGCCACGAGCATCAACACCCATTGGATCGCATACATCGGTATGCATTATTTCCAATAAGTCAGTAGCTTGTTCCATTGTTCCGGAGAACGGAGTTTTAGTCATCTTGCCCAAAAGGCACGGTTCTCAAGCATCAAATGATTCATAACCAAGTGATTCCGAAAATCCATCTTTATGGAGTTTCTTCATGCGCTTTACACCGATGTGACCCAAACGGCAGTGCCACAAATAAGTTGCACTATCATTATTAACTTTGCATCTTTTGGCATCAATATTATGAATATGTGTATCACTACGATCAAGATCCAACAAACTATTTTCATTGGGTGTATAACCATCGAAGGTCTTATTCATGTAAACAGAATAACAATTATTCTTTAACTTCAAATGAATAACTGTATCGCAATAAACATGATCAAATCATATTCATGCTCAACGCAAACGCTAAATAACATTTATTTAGTTTTAACACTAATCTCGAAAATATAGGGAGTGTGTGATGATGATCATATCAATCTTGGAACTATTTCCAACACTCATCGTCACTTCCCCTCAACTAGTCTCTGTTTATTATGTAACTCTTGTTTCGAGTTACTAATCTTAGCAACCGAACAAGTATCAAATACTCAGGGGCTACTATAAACACTAGTAAGGCACACATCAAACACATGTATATCAAATATACCCTTGTTCACTTTGCCATCCTTCTTATCCACCAAATATTCAGGGCATTTCCGCTTCCAGTGACCATTTCCTTTGCAGTGTAAGCACTCAGTTTCAGACTTTGATCCAGCTTTGAGCTTCTTCGCGGGAGTGACAACTTACTTGTCATTCTACTTGAAGTTCCCTTTCTTTCCCTATGCCCTTTTCTTGAAACTAGTGGTCTTGTCAATAATCAACACTTGATGATCTTTCTTGATTTCTACCTTCGTTGATTTCAACATCATGAAGAGCTCGGGAATCATTTTCGTTATCCCTTGCATACTATAGTTCATCATGAAGTTCTAGTAACTTGGTGATGGTGACTAGAGAACTCTGTCAATCACTATCTTATCTGGAAGATTAACTCCCACTTGATTCAAGCGATTGAAGTACCCAGACAATCTGAGCACTTGCTCACTAGTTGAGCGATTCTCCTCCATCTTTTAGCTATAGAACTTGTTGGAGACTTCATATCTCTCAACTCGGGTATTTGCTGGAAATATTAACTTCAACTCCTGGAACATCTCATATGGTCCATGAAGTTCAAGACGTCTTTGAAGTCCCGATTCTAAGCCGTTTAAGCATGGTGCACTAAACTATCAAGTAGTCATCATTTTGAGCTAGCCAAACGTTCATAATGTCTACATCTGCTTCTGCAATAGGTTGAGGATAAACCTCAGATCACGGATCCAATTCGCATCATTGCTACTAACATCTTTCAATACAGTTTTCTCTAGGAACATATCAAAATAAACATATGAAAGCAACAACGCAAGCTATTAATCTACAACATAATTTGCAAAATACTACCAGGACTAAGTTCATGATAAATTTAAGTTCAATTAATCATATTACTTAAGAACTCCCACTTAGACATACATGTATCTAGTCATCTAAGTGATCACGTGATCCAAATCAACTAAACCATGTCCGATCATCACGTGAGATGGAGTAGTTTTCAATGGTGAACATCACTATGTTGATCATATCTACTATATGATTCACGTTTGACCTTTCGGTCTCCGTGTTCCGAGGCCATATTTGTATATGCTAGGCTCATCAAGTTTAACCTGAGTATTCTGCGTGTGCAACTGTTTTGCACCCGTTGTATTTGAACGTAGAGCCTATCACACCCGATCATCACGTGGTGTCTCAGCACGAAGAACTTTCGCAACGGTGCATACTCAGGGAGAACACTTATTGATAATTAGTGAGAGATCATCTTATAATGCTACCGTCAATCAAAGCAAAATAAGATGCATAAAGGATAAACATCACATGCAATCAATATAAGTGATATGATATGGCCATCATCATCTTGTGCTTGTGATCTCCATCTCCGAAGCACCGTTGTGATCACCATCGTCACCGGCGCGACACCTTGATCTCCATCGTAGCATCGTTGTCGTTTCACCACCTATTGCTTCTACGACTATCGCTACCGCTTAGTGATAAAGTAAAGCAATTACAGGGCGCTTGCATTTCATACAATAAAGCGACAACCATATGGCTCTTGCCAGTTGCCGATAACTAGGTTACAAAACATGATCATCTCATACAATAAAATATAGCATCATGTCTTGACCATATCACATGACAACATACCCTGCAAAAACAAGTTAGACGTCCTCTACTTTGTTGTTGAAAGTTTTACGTGCCTGCTACAGGCTGAGCAAGAACCGTTCTTACCTACGCATCAAAACCACAACGATAGTTCGTCAAGTTAGTGATGTTTTAACCTTCGCAAGGACCGTGCGTAGCCACACTCGATTCAACTAAAGTTGAAGAAACAGACACCCGCCAGCCACCTGTGTGCAAAGCACGTCGGTAGAACCAGTCTCGCGTAAGCGTACGCGTAATGTCGGTCCGGGTCGCTTCATCCAACAATACCGCCGAACCAAAGTATGACATGCTGGTAAGCAGTATGACTTGTATCGCCCACAACTCACTTGTGTTCTACTCGTGCATATGACATCTACGCATAAAACCTGGCTCGAATGCCACTGTTGGGGAACGTAGTAATTTCAAAATTTTCCTACACACACGCAAGGATCATGGTGATGCATAGCAACAAGAGGGGAGAGTGTTGTCCACGTACCCTCGTAGAACGTAAGCAGAAGCGTTAGAACAACCCGGTTGATGTAGTCGTACGTCTTCACGATCCGACCGATGCAAGTATCGAACGTACGGCACCTCCGAGTTCAGCACACGTTCAGCTCGATGACGATCCCTGGACTCCGATCCAGCAGGGTGTCGGGGATGAGTTCCGTCAGCACGACGGCGTGGTGACGATGATGATGTTCTACCAACGCAGGGCTTCGCCTAAGCACCGCAACGATATGACCGAGGTGGAATATGGTGGAGGGGGGCACTGCACACGGCTAAGGAACGATCACGAAGATCAACTTGTGTGTCTATGCGGTGCCCCCTGCCCCCGTATATAAAGGAGTGGAGGAGGGGGAGGGCCGGCCCTCTCTATGGCGCGCCCTAGGGGAGTCCTACTCCCACCGGGAGTAGGATTCCCCCTTTCCTAGTAGAACTAGGAGCCCTTCCATGTAGTAGGAGTAGGAGAGAAGGAAAGGGAAGAGAGAAGGAGAAGAAAGGAAGCGGGCGCCCCCCTGCCTAGTCCAATTCGGACTAGTCCATGGGGAGGGATGCGGCCACCCTTTTGGCCCTTTCTCTCCTTTTCTGTATGGCCCATTAAGGCCCAATACGAATTCCTGTAACTCTCCGGTACTCCGAAAAATACCCGAATCACTCGGAACCTTTCCGAAGTCCGAATATAGTCGTCCAATATATCGATCTTTACGTCTCGACCATTTCGAGACTCCTCGTCAGGTGCCCAATCTCATCCGGGACTTCAAACTCCTTCGGTACATCAAAACTCATAAACTCATAATAAAACTGTCATCGAACCCTTAAGCGTGCGGACCCTACGAGTTCGAGAACTATGTAGACATGACCGAGACACGTCTCCAGTCAATAACCAATAGCGGAACCTAGATGCTCATATTGGCTCCCACATATTCTACGAAGAACTTTATCGGTCAAACCGCATAACAACATACGTTGTTTCCTTTGTCATCGGCATGTTACTTGCCCGAGATTCGATCGTCGGTATCTCAATACCTAGTTCAATCTCATTACCGGCAAGTCTCTTTACTCGTTCCGTAATGCATCATCCCGCAACTAACTCATTAGTCACATGGCTTGCAGGGTTTATAGTGATGTGCATTACCGAGTGGGCCCAGAGATACCTCTCCGACAATCGGAGTGACAAATCCTAATCTCGAAATACGCAAACTCAACATGTACGTTCGGAGACACCTGTAGAGCTCCTTTATAATCACCCAGTTATGTTGTGACGTTTGGTAGCACACAAAGTGTTCCTCCGGTAAACGGGAATTAGATAATCTCATAGTCATAGGAACATGTATAAGTCATGAAGAAAGCAATAGCAACATACTAAACGATCACGTGCTAAGCTAACGGAATGGGTCAAGTGAATCACATCATTCTCCTAATGATGTGATCCCATTAATCAAATGACAACCCATGTCTATGGTTAGGAAAATTAACCATCTTTGATTAACGAGCTAGTCAAGTAGAGGCATACTAGTGACACTATGTTTGTCTATGTATTCACACATGTATTATGTTTCCGGTTAATACAATTCTAGCATGAATAATAAACATTTATCATGATATAAGGAAATAAATAATAACTTTATTATTGCCTCTAGGGCATATTTCCTTCAATTGCTATGCTAGATCATTGCACATCCCGGTACACCACCGGAAGCATTCATATAGAGTCATATCTTTGTTCTAGTATCGAGTTGCATTATCGAGTTGTAAGTAAATAAAAGTGTGATGATCATTGTCGGTGTCAAAACCGGCGGATCTCGGGTAGGGGGTCCCGAATTGTGCGTCTAGGTGGATGGTAACAGGAGACAAGGGACACGATGTTTTTACCCAGGTTCGGGCTCTCTCGATGGAGGTAAAACCCTACTCCTGCTTGATTGATATTGATGATATGGGTAGTACAAGACTAGATCTACCACGAGATCAGAGAGGCTAAACCCTAGAAGCTAGCCTATGGTATGATTGTTGTTCGTCCTACGGACTAAAACCCTCCGGTTTATATAGGCACTGAAGAGGGTTAGGGTTACACAGAATCGGTTACAATGGTAGGAGATCTACATATCCGTATCGCCAAGCTTGCCTTCCACGCCAAGGAAAGTCCCATCCGGGCACGGGACGAAGTCTTCAATCTTGTATCTTCATAGTCCAGGAGTCCGGCCAAAGGCTATAGTCCGGCCATCCGGACACCCCCTAATCCAGGACTCCCTCAATAGCCCCTGAACCAGGCTTCAATGACGACGAGTCCGGCGCGCATATTGTCTTCGGCATTGCAAGGTGGGTTCCTCCTCCGAATACTTCATAGAAGATTTTGACACAAGGATAGTGTCCGGCTCTGCAAAATAAGTTCCACGTACCACCGTAGAGAGAATAATATTTACACAAGTTCAATCTGCTGACGTATTTCGCGGCGTGACATCACACCACGGCCAAGCCTTTATTCGAATCGTTTTTACTGTCCCACCTCAGCGCGTTTAGCGAGGCGGTTTCCTTGGCACACCTTGTCAAAGCAGAGATCGTGTCCCCTTATTCCGGGATTCTCATCAATACGGGCGTGGGTAACCCAACCGCGCCATTGATTACGGCGCTTGGGGGATAAGTGAGTTTTACCAGGCTGGTGGGGACGCATAGTTTCGTCCGTCCATACAAGGGGATAAGGATCCACTTTTTCACACACGCCTTCTTCCTCCTTTGCTCATCCATTTCCGCGCACTCGAGCTCCAGCGCGCAAGTCCGCACATCTCGCCTCAACCTTCCCCAGCCATGTCCGGAGGGGGAGGCAAGGGGATGGTCTCCTCCATCACGGAGGGGCACATCAAAAAGCTGCGGAAGGCCGGATACTTGTCCAGCGACATCACGCATCGGCTCCCCGACAAGGGGCAACTCATCCCCACCCCCAGGCCCCATGAGAGGGTGGTGTTCCTCACCCACTTCCTCCGCGGACTAGGTTTTCCAATTCACCCATTTGTCCGGGGACTCATGTTCTACTACGGCCTGGATTTCCACGATCTGGCCCCGAATTTCATCCTCAACATTTCGGCATTCATCGTCGTATGCGAGGCCTTCCTCTGTATCCAGCCCCACTTCGGCTTATGGCTGAAGACCTTCAATGTCAAGCCGAAGGTAGTGGGCGGCCGCCAAGCGGAGTGCGGAGGTGCCATGGTGGGAAGGATGCCCAACATCTTATGGCTCGAGGGCTCCTTCGTGAAGACCATAAAGGGGTAGCAATCGGGGTGGTTCTACATCACCAAGCCGCGTGACCCTAAATGGGCAGCGGCCCCCGAATTCCGATCTGGCTTCCCTACACGGCTCACCTCTTGGAAAGAGATGGGCCTGACATGGGGTAATTTGGAAGAGCTGACTGGACTTCAATCCTGCGTCCAAAGCCTGGTGAACAAGAAGCTCAAGCTTGTCAATGTAGTCCAGGTCATGCTCATCCGCCGGATCCTCCCGTGCCAACAACGGGCCTTTAACTTGTGGGAGTTTGATTCGGCACATCACCAAACCTTGAGCAGGCTCTTCTACACAACGTACGAAGATGCGTGGAAGGTGCTGTTCAAGGGCGCCGAGGCTCCCGCATCTGCTACCGAAGATCGTAGATACAGCTCGCAGCGTCAAGCGAGCGAGGTAAGCTATTTTACCCTTTACGGGACTATGGTTTTCCATAGTTTAACTCTATGCGGGATCTAACCTCCCTTACCTTGGACAGGCCTGGCAAAAGACGTCCGGGCAGGTTAACTGTCTGGCTCCCTTACCAGAAGACCTAGCGGACGTCCGATTGACGGGGCTGCTGGTTCCGGCACCTCACGTGGTGCCGGTGAAGAAGGCCAAGAAGAAGGCCACGAGAACTCGAAGGAGTTCCCGGCGCCAGGTGTTGTCGGACTCATCGTCCGATGACTCTGAGGCGGACTCCTCCCGCGAAGGCGAGGAGGAGGAAAAAGAGGCCTCTCCCCCAGCGGGGGGAGAGAAGAAAAGGAAGGCCGCCCCAACGGGGGCGGCCGAAGGGTCCAAGAAGGGAAGGACCCTTCCTCCGGACTACTACACCAATGCCGACGACGGCGAAGAGGAGTGGCCACCGAGGACTAAGCCCCTGGCGACATCGTAAATGTCCGGATACCAGAATAACTCATGGCATTTCGTTTGTCGTATAGAATCTCCTAACGCCAAACATAACCCTGCAGCCCGCCCAAGGACGGGCTCGATACTTCAACGAGCGGCTCCCTGGCTTCGCCGGACGTGAATAGCACTTCACTTCCGGCTGCCTCCTCTCCTCGCACTGCGGATGACGCAAAGGTGGGGTCCCAAAAGGGGCCTAGCCAGGAGGAGGAGGTCCCGGAGGCACCGCAAGGCAACCTCCCGGACTTCGGGCACAAGGGGGATCAAACCCCAAAGGGCTCTAAGTCCGGCCCTGGGCCGGACTCCGCACCAGAACTTTGATTGGTTCTGGAGTCTGGCAGGCGGGCCCTTTGTAAGAAGGGCGAGATTGCGACACCGGTGACCTCCATCCAACCGGAGGCACCGGATAATTTGCTGGAGGCGCTTAACGGCTCCTCCATCAATGAGGAGCACCGCACTATTATGAGTGCGGTGATCCAGAAAGTTCGGTCCGCCAAGAGCGGGCTGACTGAAGCATGTGCCAGCCTTCTAACAGGCTTTGAGGTATGTATTAAGATATGTAGAAATATTACCGCATAGGCAGTAGTCCCTGGTGCTTAGTTTGGTGTTCGAAAAGACAAGCCGAATTGAGGATCTAAAAAGATGTACGCAGGAGTCTAACATAAGTATGTCAATATGGGAATGCAGGCTGCGCTGCTAACCTCTACCGCACTGACTGCGGAGGTCAATGCATTGAAGCAGAGCCTCGAGCGGTCCGAGAACGAGCTCGGCCTTGCCAAGAAGCAGCTCGAGGACAAGGAAGGTAAATAATACCTTATGGAAGTATATAAAACATGTGGTTGCAAAAAATAATAGTAATAACATGAGAATTGCAGGGGCCACAAACGAGGTGGCGACCCTGAAGGAGGCGGTGTCCAAGGCCGAGAGTAATGCGGCCGCAGAACGCACCAAGCGAGAGAAGCAGGAGGAGCAGGTGGCGGAGGTGCGGCAAGAGCTCCAGGCTCTCGTGGAAAAACACGAGAGTTTGGAGCGTGACTCAAAGACTCGAGAGTCCGAGCTCGCCTTGGCTCTTGAGAGCGCCAAAGCCGCTAAGGCTGAAGCCTAAAAAGCCCTCTAGGAAATTGAGGCATTAAAGAAGATAGCGGCGGGTAAGGCATTCTTCATGCAAAGCAAGCACGTGAAAGTGAATTACTTGTTACTTACCCGAATCCGGAGCTCTCTAGGAGCATTTGCAGATTTGCCCCGCAGTGTGTCCGACGCTGCCGCATTTTACCGGGCCGAGGAGTGGAGCTCGATGGAGAAGGTGTTCTGGTCTCAGTATGCTGAGGCCGGACACCCGGTGCCCTTGAGAGACCAGCTGAAGCAGCTGGTCGAGCTCCATAAGGTGGTCGAACAGGCCATGAAGGGCCTCATAGTTGGGCTGTGGCCCGAGGAAGCCATGCCTAGGAGCTACTTCGGGCTGGTGATGCGGCTGGTGGACGCCTGTCCATGGATTGAAGTCATCAAGCGCTCCGTCTGCATCGAAGGTGCCCGTAGGGCCCTTGCCCGTGCTAAAGTGCACTGGGGCAAGATGGACGCTGAGAAGCTTGTGACGGACGCTCCACCGTCGGGCAGGGAGTATCGCAAGCCCGAGATGTATTATGCGGGCGTCCTGAAGGGTGCCCGCCTTATAGCGGGTGAATGCTCCAAAGATGTAATTTTTGAGTAAACTCGCCTTTGTTATCCTGTACGCTGAAAACTTGTTCATATGCACTAAGCAACGCTTGTGAATTTAAAATATTACCTTCTGTGCGGCCGTTTATTAAATTTGAGAGATGGCGAGTCGTCGGCTTCTGCCCCCATGCCACGAGTGCTGGGGTGTTCGGGATAATCTTGAGCGCTCTTTTTCCCATTCTTGGGTCCTTCAAGGGAGGCACTCAACACAACAAACAAGGCAACCGGACTATAATGCTTGAACACTCCCACTTAGCCATAGAATTCTATAATTTTAAATTTCGGCGAAGCCCCTAGTATTCAGAAGAACGAATTCAGGGCGCTATCCACGCCTGGGCCGGACAAAGCCGACTCCTCCCTCTAAGCGGCATAAGTCTTTAGGGACTCGAAAAACCTCTCGAACAGCGACCGGCTCTCTCCCTATCATGACGGTCAGTTTTAGCTTTCTCCACCGAGGTGCTTAACCCAGCTCAACCGGGGTACAATCACAGTGGTTCTCCCAGCGCTACCTTAGCCGATATAACGGAACGTAAGGTACCAAAACATGGGAGCCGGGCAAACCCAACTATTGACCCAAGACATGATTCGGAGCCGATGCATATAATGCTATAAGTTCGGGGTGCCGCACTTGTTAAAGTGTTCGGACTTATCACACCATATTTTGGGGTACTTAAGCCCCTGGTGAATTTGGCCGTACCAAAGCGTACAGATGCAACATGTCATAAGTGGACATGTATAGATAAAAAAAAGGAATGCAATAATAGGCAAAAGCTATGCATTGTTTATTCAAAAAAGCTGCGGTAAAAGCAGAGCGATACAAATAGTGCAATAAGCAAGGGATGGGACTATTTGACATGTCTCCATCCAGGAGTGAGCTGCGGGATGATATGTAAAACAAGTATACTGCTCGTTATAGAGACCACCTGGACACTCGACGTAGCTTTCTGCTTCCCTGGCTGTATCGTGTGTTCGGCGATTCTACTGCCGGACAGGGCTTCTTGAGAAAGGAGTCCTGAAAGTAAGAGAAAAAAGAAGAATGACACAATTGGGAGCCCCTGGTGCGGTTGAGCCGCATTCTGGGCCTGTCGTGGTCGTGCCCTTCCTCCTATGCCCATGGTATTTCCAGAGAGTAATTATGTACGCGTAGTACTGGTTTCGCACATCGCGAGGGCTGGGGTGGGGGCCGCATTGCTACGCATGCTCGGAATGTGCCACGCGGTCTTGTCGTAGGTTACTCCGGGCGCGCTTGACGGTGTCCGGACGTTTAATAGCCGGACTCAAGAATTGCCTTGAGAGGCTGCTTTGTATTTCCGCCGCAAGGGCCGCCGTATGCTCCTCCGTTCGGAGAGAGCATTCGGTGTTCCCGTTGACCGTAATGACTCCTCGAGGGCCTGGCATCTTGAGCTTGAGGTATATGTAGTGCGGCACCGCATTGAACTTTGCAAATGCGGTTCGTCCGAGCAGTGCGTGATAGCCGCTGCGGAACAGGACTATGTCGAAGATTAATTCCTTGCTTCGGAAGTTATCCAGTGATCCGAAGACCACTTCAAGTGTAACTGAGCCTGTACAGTTGGCCTCTACACCTGGTATGACGCCTTCGAAGGTCGTCTTTGTGGGTTTAATCCTTGAGGGGTCTATGCCCATTTTGCGCACTGTATCCTGATAAAGCAGGTTCAGGCTGCTGCCGCTGTCCATCAGGACTCTAGTGAGGTGAAATCCATCAACGATTGGGTCTAGAACCAATGCGGCGAATCCGCCATGGCGGATGCTAGTGGGGTGGTCCCTTCGATCAAAAGTGATCGGGCAGGAGGACCAATGTCTAAATTTTGGGGCGACTGGCTCCATCGCATATACGTCCCTTAGTGCATGCTTCCGCTCCCTTTTGGGTATGTGGGTTGCGTATATCATGTTCACCATCCGCACTTGTGGGGGGAAGCCCTTCTGTCCTCTATTGTTCAGCGGCCAGGGCTCCTCCTCGTTGTTGCTATGCAGCCCCTTGTCATTGTTTTCGGCATTTAACTTGCCTGCCTGCTTGAACACCCAACAATCCCTGTTGGTGTGATTGGCTAGCTTTTCGGGGGTGCCGTGTATCTGGCACGAGCGATCGAGTAGTCGGTCCAAATTGGACGGGCCCAGAGTATTTCTTTTGAATGGCTTTTTCCGCTGACCGGGTTTAGAGCCTCTGAATCCAGCATTGACTGCCGTATCTTCAGCATTAGCGCCATTAATGCGGCGCTTGTGTTTGTTGCGACGCGACCTGCCGTTGCTGTCCTTGGTATCCGAACTACCAGGGCTCTTGGTCATGTTGTTACTACGAGCTAGCCAGCTGTCCTCTCCCGCGCAAAAGCAGGTCATGAGTGTTGTGAGGGCTGCCATGGATTTTGGCTTTTCCTGTCCTAGGTGTCGGGCAAGCCACTCATCGCGGATGTTATGTTTGAAGGTTGCAAGGGCCTCTGCATCTGGACAGTCGACAATTTGATTTTTCTTGGTTAGGAACCGTGTCCAGAATTGTCTGGCCAATTCTTCTGGCTGCTGAATTATGTGGCTTAGGTCATCAGCGTCTGATGGTCGCACGTAAGTGCCCTGGAAATTGTCGAGGAATGCGGCTTCCAGGTCTTCCCAACAACCAATTGACTCTGCTGGCAAGCTGTTAAGCCAATGTCGAGCTGGTCCTTTAAGCTTGAGTGGGAGGTATTTGATGGTGTGTAGATCATCACCACGGGCCATGTGGATATGAAGGAGGTAGTCCTCGATCCATACCGCAGGATCTGTTGTGCCATCGTATGATTCGATGTTTACGGGTTTGAAACCCTCAGGGATTTGATAATCCATCACTTCATCTGTGAATGCATAATGGGTGTGCGGCGCCTCTGTATTGGGCTATATCACGACGCAGCTCAAATGAGCTTTGTCTACTGTGTTCGGCCCGGCCGGAATTGCCATGTCCGGCGTGACGGTTATCATCACGTATCATGGGGTGCCCACGCGATTCGTAGATCGATCTTGTTTGCTTTGCCTTGTCCTCCAATATATCCCGCAGGTCTGGCGCATTTCCCTGCGCCTTGGTATTTTTTGAGCGGCGCCGGGGTGCGGCTTGAGTGAAGGGCTGTGAGGCCTCTCTGTCACGGCCACGAGGTGGCCGGTCGTCCGTATCACGCGCTGGTGATGTAGGTTTAGGTGCTTCCTCCTCTAATCGGGGTAGCAGCCTGCGTTTTGGGTAGCTCTTGGAGGGGCGTTCGAGTTCATACTCTTCGGCCGCGAGGACTTCAGTCCATCTGTTGGCTAGCAAGTCTTGGTCGGTTCTAAGCTGTTGCTGCTTTTTCTTAAGGCTGCTTGCCGTGGCCATAAGCCTGCGTTTGAAACTCTCTTGTTCGACGGGATCCTCAGGCACGACAAATTCGTCGTCGTCGAGGCTTGCCTCGTCTTCGGAGGGAGGCATGTAATTATCGTCCTCTACCTCTCTGTCTGCCGCTCTCTCATGAGGGCTGGCTTCTCCATCCTCCTGCACTGTATCCTGCTGGAGGGGGTTGTCTTCGGCACTGTCCGGGGTGTTATTGTCTCCCGTGCCAGAATCGCCGTTTTTACTGTGGCGGGATTTAGAGCGGCGCCGCTGACGCCGGCGCTTAGGCTATTTCTTGGAGGGGTCATCCTTCGTTGTTCCATTGCCATTCCCATCTTTTGGGATGTCCACCATGTAAATGTCGTATGACGAGGTGGCCTTCCAGTGCCCTGTAGGCGCTGGTTCTTGGTCGTCTCCTGCATCGTCGTCCATACTGTCGATGTCTTCGGAGTCGAAGTCAAGCATGTCGGTTAGATCATAGATAGTGGCGACGAAGTGGGTGGTGGCTGGGCTTTGAATTTTTTCGTCGTCCGCATCCCAGCCTTCCTGACCATAGTCCGGCCAGGGCTCTCCTGATAAAGAGAGAGACTTTAGTGAATTCAGGATGTCGCCAAAGGGCGAGTGCTGAAAGATGTCCGCAGCAGGGAACTCCATGATCGGCGCCCAATCGGATTTGATTGGCAGGGGCGCGGAAGGTTCGGAGTACGGAGAGGAGTCCGGCACCTTGGAGTCACGAGCTTCGCAAAGGACAGGGTTGGTGTTCGGCTCAATCGCTGTAGAGATAGTAGCTCTCGAGGCAGTGTCCAGCCACCCGTCCTCGATCGGCGCAGTCGGCTCCGAGCTAAGGGTCGGAGCGGACACTTGTGCGGCCTCCAAGGCACTGTCCGACGGTAGAGCTAGATCATGCCCATCGTGAGAGTGCGGCGCGCTTGGCTGTGGCTCGAACCCGTCGAAGATCAAGTCTCCGCGGACGTCAGCCGTATAGTTCAGATTTCCAAATCTGACCTGGTGGCCAGTGGTGTAGCTTTCAATCTGCTCCAGATTGCCAAGCGAAATGGCCCACAGTGCAAAGCCGCCGAATACGAAGATCTGTCCGGGGAGAAAAGTCTCACCGTGGACCGCATCGTTGTTGATGATCGGAGGAGCCATTGGGCCTAAAGATGACGATACATAGGAACTCTCAATGAAAGCACCAATCTCGGTGTCAAAACTGGCGGATCTCAGGTAGGGGGTCCCAAACTATGCGTCTAGGCGGATGGTAACAGGAGACAAGGGACACTATGTTTTTACCCAGGTTCGGGCCCTCTCGATGGAGGTAAAACCCTACTCCTGCTTGATTGATATTGATGATATGGGTAGTACAAGAGTAGATCTACCACGAGATCAGAGAGGCTAAACCCTAGAAGCTAGCCTATGGTATGATTGTTGTTCGTCCTACGGACTAAATCCCTCCGGTTTATATAGGCACCGAAGAGGGTTAGGGTTACACAGAGTCGGTTACAATGGTAGGAGATCTACATATCCGTATCGCCAAGCTTGCTTTCCACGCCAAGGAAAGTCCCATCTGGACACGGGACGAAGTCTTCAATCTTGTATCTTCATAGTCCAGGAGTCCGGCCAAAGGCTATACTCCGCCCTCCGGACACCCCCTAATCCAGGACTCCCTAAATCATCATTATAGAGCATTGCCCCATAAAAAAGAAAAAAAAAGAAAAAAAGGAAAGGCCAAAGAAGCCTAAATAAAAAAGGGGGCCAAACAAGCCCACCCAAAAAGAAAAAAAAGAAGAAAAAAGAAAAAAAAAGAAAAATAAAAATAAAAGGGGCAATGTTACTATCCTTTTTCCACACTCGTGCTTCAAAGTAGCACCATGTTCTTCATATAGAGAGTCTCTTATGTTGTCACTTTCATATACTATTGGGAATTTTTCATTATAGAACTTGGCTTGTATATTCCAACGATGGGCTTCCTCAAATGCCCTAGGTCTTCGTGAGCAAGCAAGTTGGATGCACACCCACTTAGTTTCAGTTTGAGCTTTCATACACTTATAGCTCTAGTGCATCTGTTGCATGGCAATCCCTACTCCTCGCATTGACATCAATTGATGGGCATCTACATAGCCCGTTGATTAGCTGCGTCGATGTGAGACTTTCTCCTTTTTTTGTCTTCTCCACATAACCTCTATCATTATATTCTATTCCACCTATGGTGCTATATCCATGGCTTGCGCTCATGTATTGCGTGAGGGTTGAAAAAGCTGAAGCACGTTAAAAAGTATGAACCAATTGCTCGGCTTGTCATCGGGGTTGTGCATGATGGGAGCATTTTGTGTGACGAAAATGAAGCATGGCCAAACATATGATTTTGTAGGGATAAGCTTGCTTTGGCCTTGTTATTTTGAAAAGACATGATTGCTTTATTGGTACGCTCGAAGTATTATTGTTTTTATGTCAAATGAAAGACTATTGCTTTGAATCATTCATGTCTTAATATTCATGCCATGATTAGACATATGATCAAGATTATGCTAGGTAGCATTCCACATCAAAAATTATTATTTTTTATCATTTACCTACTCGATGACGAGAAGGAATTAAGCTTGGGGATGCTGATACGTCTCTGTTGTATCTATAATTTTTTATTGTTCCATGCCAATATTCTTCAACTTTCATATACTTTTGGAAAAAATTTATACTATTTTTGGGACTAACATATTGATCCAGTGCCCAGTGCCAGTTCCTGTTTGCTGCATGTTTTATGTTTCGCAGAAACCCAATATCAAACAGAATCCAAACGGGATAAAAATGGATGGAGAATTATTTAATAATATTTGGGATTTTCCGGAGGAAGAATCAACGCGAAACGGTGTCCGGGGTGGCCACGAGACAGGGGGCGCCCTCCCCCCGGGCGCGCCTGGCACTCTCCTAGGCCACCCATAAGGCGGTTGACGCTCTTATTTGCCGCAAGAAAGCTAATTTTATGAGAAAAATCTGGGCGAAAGATTCACCCCAATCGGAGTTACGGATCTCCAGATATAAAAGAAACGGTGAAGGGGAAGGATCCGAGAACGCAGAAACAGAGAGATAGATCCAATCTCGGAGGGGCTCGCCCCTCCCTAGCCATGGGAGCCAAGGACCAGAGAGGAAACCCTTCTCCCATCTAGGGATAAGGTCAAGAAAGAAGAAGAAGAAGGGGGCTCTCTCCCCTTGTTTCCGGTGGCGCCGGAGCGCTGCCGGGGGCCATCATCATCACCGCGATCTACGCCAACACCTCCATCATCTCCACCAACGTCTCCATCAACTTCCCCCATCTATATTCAGCGGTCCACTCTCCCGCAACCCGATGTACCCTCTACTTGAACATGGTGCTTTATGCTTCATATTATTATCCAATGATGTGTTGCCATCCTATGATGTCTGAGTAGATTTTCTTTGTCCTATTGGTGGTTGATGAATTGCTATTATTGATTTAATTTGCTTGTGGTTATGTTGCTGTCCTATTGTGCCCTCCGCATCACGCAAGCGTGAGGGATTCCTGCTGTAGGGTGTTGCAATACGTTCATGATTCTTTTATGGTGGGTTTCTTGAGTGACAGAAGCATAAACCCGAGTAAGGGGATTGTTGCGTATGGGATAAAGGGGACTTGATGCTTTAATGCTATGGTTGGGTTTTACCTTAATGAATCTTTAGTAGTTGTGGACGCTTGCTAGAGTTCCAATCATAAGTGCATATGATCCAAGAAGAGAAAGTATGTTAGCTTATGCCTCTCCCACATAAAACTTGCTATCGGTCTAGTAAAGTAGTCAATTGCCTAGGGACAATTCCATAACTCCTACCACCACTTTTCCACCCTCGCTATATTTACTTTATTGCTTATTTATCTAAACAGCCCCTAGTTTATATTTACGTGTTCTTTATTATCTTGCAAACCTATCCTTTCACACCTACAAAGTACTTCTAGTTTTATACTTGTTCTAGGTAAACTGAATGTCAAGCGTGTGTAGAGTCGTATCAGTGGCCGATAGGACTTGAGAGAGTATTTGTTCTACCTTTGGCTCCTCGTTGGGTTCAACACTCCTACTTATCGAAAGAGGCTACAACTATCCCGTATACTTCTGGGTCATCACCGGCCGCCGCAGCTCCTCCTCTCGCTCCCATAGCGTTAAGCCAGGTGATTGGGAGAAGTGTATCGTATCCCATGGCCAATTGGTGGAGTTGTAGAACCAGGGTATTCTTCCACCTGTAGACCTTGTCCCCGTCCGAGCCGGATTAGCTACTTTCAACAGCGGGGAGCAAGCAGAGAGTTTTCCCAACCCATCTTGGGGAAGCGAGTATGCCTTGTCCCTTACTTGCTGAGGGGCCTCAGATTTCCAATCCATCCGTTCCTCCGCGGGCTCCTGGAGTATTACAGCCTCTAGCTGCATAACTTCACTCCTGCCTCCATCCTGCACATCGCAGGTTATGTCGCCCTTTGTGAGCTATTTCTGGGCTGCGAAGCTCATTTCGAGCTATGGAAGAGGCTGTTCTGCCTCGTCCCTCGCAATCAGGAGGGATCAATATGCCAAGCGGGAGGAGCCGAAATATGGCGCATCGCCAGGACCGGATACCTGTCCGGCACTCCGAAGAAGACATCCGAAGATTAGCCTTCAGAGTGGTTTTATATAGAGGACGTCTCCCTTCCGGACCCTATTCGGATGGGTCTTCCTGAGTTCACCAATGCCCCATTGAAGAAATGCCGTAGCTGGCATCCCCGGAGCCCACAAGAGGAAGATAACAGAGAGGTCCTTTATCTGATGGGCAGGTTAAAAACGCTGGCCAAATCTGGATTGACAATAATTGAGGTTATGTCAATATGCATAACGCGGGGGGTGCAGGCACTCCAGTATCGGGGGCATCCCATCTGGCACTTCAATGGAGAAGACGATGCCACCCACTGCAGTCAGAAAGGTCCAGACTCCACCACCGCTCTGGCAAAAATACTGTCCGATTTGTATAAAGGAGAAGAAGAGGAGTTCATCCACATTAAAACCACGCGATAGATTTTCCATGTACAACCCCCCTAGCTGGGTGAGTTGCTATCATACTCAACTCTATTCATTCCTGCATTCTTTCATTGCAAATATTTACCTTGCTAGTCCATAACAGGAACTATGAAAAGCTGTGAGGTTGGTCCACAACCTGCCTCCATAGCCAGAGGAGTCTCGAAGAAGATTCAGACGTATTTGTGGAGCTCGTGGACAGGATGTTTTACCAGGCAAGTTGTGACGGCATCCTGGTGGCCATCATTGCCTACTATCCTGGCCTACTCCCCGCATCATATGTAAGTAAAACTGGAGTCTTAACTTCCAAGAAGGGTCCCTTCTTTACGCCTTACCTACTGCACACGCATTGCGCTTTATAGGGAAAGCCATCGGGGCGCCGTGCCGAGCCCGAGGCGACTCGCCAACAACGGGCGCCCAAGCCGGGTAGGCTTAAAAGGAAGGTGGTCATGACCGAGACACCATTGGAGAGGTATGATTTAAAACCTGCTCTGTGATTATCGTCTTTAAAATATAACAATGTCCATTGTGTCCTGGCAGAAAGAGTACTCGCCGGACTGTGTCCAGAGATCCTGCCGGCCACGCCTCTACCAGCCGGACTCTAGAACCAGCCTTAAGGGTGGAGGATAATGCGGGGACAATGCCGGACGGTCCTGCTATAGAGGATGCGAATAGAATATCCGCTACAAATTCCGAAGTGGAGAGGGCTATGAATCATCAGCGTCGGCGGGCCGCACTCCATGACCCTAGTTTCTCTGAAGAGGAGCTCAATGCCTTCAACTCGAGAGACGCATACATCTGAGCTGCTCAAAAAGGGCTTGCTAGAGCCACAGACCAGTATTTAAAAGATATACGGGTAAGCAAAATCTGATAATTATGTATATCAGTAGCCCTTGAGACTTGAAGCAGTTGGCACAACTGATTTAAGGATCATTGTGTGAATAGGTTCTTACAGACAAGAACACCCATTTGTCTCAAGAGCTGGAGGAGTACGAAGCCCGGCTAAGGGCCGCAACTGCCGAAATAGAGGAATCCAAGAAGGCCTCATCTGGTAATATTTATCTTGAAAAGCATAATTACGTGTACCAGTTGGTATTCACATGTTTGCAGATCTAACAATAGATTCCGCAGACAATCCCGGAATGAATCTGAAGATCTTACAATAGGATGGACAACGAGCTCAACGACAGCTAGAGGCTGGCGAGCGTGTGCTTACATGGGTTCGACAAGAGAAAAACGATCTCCAGGATGCCAATACCCGACTGGGCGTGGAATTGAAAGATGTTTGGGCCCAGCTAGCGGACTCTGTGAAGGAGAATGTCCAAAACGAACCTTTATATAGTTCGGCAAAGAAACAGACTAACAGAGTTTATGTCTGTAGGTATACTAACTGGTCGTCCTTAAGAGGAGATGGCCGGATCTACAGGCGATCTTCTGCAAGAGATTTCGCAACTGCACGAACAAGTTCAGCAGGTGATGCAGGGTATTGCCACGGCCTTGTGTCCATCCGCCTCCCTGCCAGGAAGCATGGGGGATCTTGTACAGCTGCTCAAGGGAGCGCGGCGGCGCTTCCAATTGTGGAAGATATCGGCCTGCCGACAAGGTGCAAGGGAAGCGTGGGCCATGGTGAAAACACGGTACACCAAGGTCGATCCGAATCACATGGCCCTGGTTGGACTTGTAGGGTCAGATGGGAAAGAGATTCCCGTTAGTCTGGTATATGACCAGGTAGAATTAGCTGCAAAGTATTCCCAACAAGATTGTAGGCTAGACGGCCTATTGTATGGTATAGAAGAAGAAGTATGTGGGTCTAAGTGACCGTGTACTTCAATTGACATAATTTGTCCTTAGCCGGATTGTAAATCATTTGTCATGGCAGACCTTTTCGCTTCAGCCTCCGTACCCGACAGTCCGGAGTGTTTCTGAATACCCGCTCAGTTAAGTAAACCGGGGTATGCATGGAAACCAGGTGTAGGGGTCATAAGTGCTTGAACAGACAAGTACCCAACTATCTATGTTATATTACATGGATAGTAAGAAACATCTTCCAAGGAAAATAGTTCCGTTAAGGGTTCCTTTCCTTGGGTGTGCATGCAGTAATGTGCATGTCTGAACTGCAAACAGAGACGCAGTATATAAAACATCTGGGGATTTGTATTGTAAGAGTTAAGAAACATCTTTAGTTCACCAACTGAATATTCCCTTAAGAATGCTAGCTTTCGGCTTCACCCAGTCTGAGGTACACGTCTGGCGGACCCGGTAGTAACAATCGTATAGGTGCTCCCCTTATGCCCTAGCCGAACTAATGGGAACATAGGGCATAAACACAGGAGCCAGGCAACCCAGCTTGGCCAAAACTTAAGTCATATCGATGCATATAATGGTGAAGAAAAGGTACATATGGGAAAGTGACTCATATGCGGTGGGCATGATGCCCTGAAGGTAATTATATTAAGCTTCTATATAAGAAGCCCCCAGGTATATTGAGCACGCATAGTGCGGCAAGAGTGTGTAGTCGAGTCACACTTGAAGCCTTTAAGGCCATAAGAAAAAAGAAAAAAGAAAGAAAGAGGATATAACTTAAAAAAAGGCGGAGTTAAGGAGATGAACATAGAGTTCAGCACTAGGCTTAGAATCTTCGGAGTCTGGCCGCGTTCCATGGGTTCGGCTCGAGTCGATTATCTGATGCACCACGCAGGCGGTACGCTCCTCTGGTGAGAACTTTATCAGTGATGAAGGGACCCTCCCACTTGGGCTTGAGCTTGTCCTTTTTCTTCTCCCGTAGGCGTATAACGAGTTCGCCAACGTTATAAGTTTTGGCCCGTACTTCTCTGCTTTGATACCTTCGAGCCTGTTGCTGATAGAATGCGAAACGGCTTTTGCGACATCGCACTCCTCCTCCAGGGCATCTAAACTGTCCTACCGATCAAGCTCGGCTTCTCTCTCTTCATACACGCGCACTTGAGGTGAGTCATATATGATGTCGTAGTGTAGTACCGCCTCTGCGCCATACACCATGAAAAATGGTGTATCCGGTAGTGTGATTCGGCGTGGTCTGCAGCCCCCATAGTACAGAGTCAAGCTCCTCGACCCAGTGCGTGTCTGATTCCTTCAAGGATCGCACTAGTCTGGGTTTGATGCCACTCATAATAAGACCATTTGCCTGTTCGACTTGACCGTTTGTTTGGGGTGATAGACGGAGGCATAATCGAGCTTAATGCCCATGTTGCCGCACCAAGTTTTCACCTCGTCGGCTGTGAAGTTGGAGCCATTATCGGTGATGATGCTGTGGGGGACACCGTAACGGTGTACGACCCCTGATATGAAGTCTATTACTGGTCCGGATTCGGCCGTTTTAACTGGTTTGGCTTCTATCCATTCGGTGAATTTATCCACCATGACCAACAAGTATTTTTCTTATGGCTTCCTCCTTCAAGGGGTCCGACCATATCAAGCCCCCAAACCACAATGGGCCAAGTTATGGGGATTGTTTGGAGAGCGGTAGGTGGCATATGGCTTTGGCTGGGGAAAAGCTGGCAACCGACGCAATGTTGGACGAGGTCCTGTGCGTCTACTCGGTCTGTCGGCTAGTAGAAACATGTACGGAAGGCCTTGCTTACAAGGGCCCGAGCTGCAGCGTGGTGGCCGCCGAGTCCAGCATGAATTTTGGCCAAGAGCTGCCGCCCTCTCTTCGGAGATACATCTTTGAAGTACTCCGGTAGCGCTTTTCTTATAAAGCTCTCCCTCGTGGACCTTGTAGGCTTTAGAGCACCGCACAATGCAACGTGCCTCATTTTGGTCTTCGGGGAGTTCTTGCCTATTTAGGTAGGCTAAGAAGGGTTCGGTCCAGGGGGCAATGACAGCCATGATTACGTGGGTCGAGGGTGTTATTTCGGTGGTAGAACCTCCGATTATGTCAGTGTGTTCGGTTTCTGGGGTTGTGGTCGGATCCGGACTAGTATTGCCGGTCTCCCCTTGCAACACTACGGATGGCTTGAACAGCCTTTCCAAGAAGATGTTAGGTGGGACGAGATCGTGCTTAGCGCCGATGCAGGCAAGGATATCTGCTGCTTGATTGTTTTCTCGGACCACATGATGAAATTCGAGCCCCTCGAACCAAGTTGACATCTTGAGGACGGAATTACGGTAAGCCGCCATTTTCGGGTCCTTGGCGTCGAAGTCTCCAATTATTTGTGATATTGCGAGGTTCAAATCCCCGCGCACTTCTGGGCATTGGATGCCCATGGAGACTGCCATCCGAAGACCGTGCAATAGAGCCTCGTTTCAGCTGCATTGTTGGAGTCTGTGTATAGTATTTGGAGTATGTATTGGACTGTATCTCTGGCGGGGGTTGTCAGAACAACGCCCGCTCCCAGACCAGCCAGCATTTTATAGCCGTCAAAGTGCATGATCCAATTGGAGTATGCGCCGTACTCTTTAGGGAGTTCGGCTTCTGTCCATTTGGCGATGAAGTCAGCCAGTGCTTGCGACTTAATGGCTCGTTGTGGTTTATTTATGATGTTGAACGGGAGGAGCTCGATGGCCCACTTAGCAATCCGGCCCATGGCATCACGATTATTTATTATATCGTTGAGAGGTACTTCGGAGGCCACCGTGATTGAACACTCTTGAAAGTAGTGTCGTAGCTTCCGGGATGCCATGAAGACCGCGTATGCTATCTTTTGATAATGTGGGTACCCTGACTTGCATGGTGTGAGGACGGTAGATACGTAGTATACCGGCTTTTGAAGCGGGAACTTATGTCCGTCCTCTTCTTGTTCGACGAGGAGCACTGTGCTTACAACTTGGTGTGCTGCCGCTATATATAACAACATGGGTTCGCCAATGTTCGGCATGGCCAGGATTGGGTTGCTGGCCAAGAGGGCCTTTATTTCTTCAAGTCCGATTGTAGCCGCATCTGTCCACTTAAAGTGTTCGGTGCGTCGAAGAAGGCGATAAAGAGGTAGTGCCTTCTCTCCCAATTGGGAGATAAAGCGGCTTAAGTGTAGCGGCCAGACCTCAGACGGTCTGATCTCTATGCATCAGTGTCATCCCTGGATCAGTAATGCTGACACGCACAGTACTCGAAGGATTTATAACAGAGTAGTAATCACACACTTATTACATCGACTGTCTCAAAAGAGAACTTATTACAATAAATATGGCTTAAGGCCATCTAATAACGATAACAGCAGAAGGCTTGGAAGAAAAGTGAGTCCATCAACTCCAACGGCATCACTGAGTATAGAACCACGACCTAAGGCACTTTACTCGTCGTCTAAAAAGTTTGCAACATGAACGTTGCAGCCCGAAAATGGGTCAGCACATGGAATATGCTGGTAATGTAACACATAGAGAGTAATGAACAGAAATATGCTATACTACATGCATATATGGCTGGTGGAAAGCTCTATGGTTACAGTTTTGCATAAAGCCAATTTTTCCCTACTACAAAGGAATAAATTTTATTTAACTATCATGGTGGTTGTTAAACATTGAGAAGATAGACATCCTCTCAATCCCAGTTAAGCATCGTCATTAAACCAAAAAAAATTAATTAAAGTAACATGATGAGATTCACATGATAATCCAAGTACTAGATACTCAAAACGTCCATAACCGGGGACACGGCTAACCATGATTAGTTTATACACTCTGCAGTTGCGCACTTTTCCCCACAAGACTCGATCTCCTCCGTTGGATTTCTCGCACTACATGGTGTTTGAGAAACGGATGACCGAGACATAGTCTTTCAGAAGCGTTTGCACCTTACGATCGGGTAGACAGTACCAACCAAATCCCCTACATCTGCTAGTCTACCACTGTAAGAGTTCACACGACTTAATCAACTATGCTAGAGCCCATAGTAGCTTGTGGCTGCACACGGAAGTTTCTAGCATGAATAGTCTCATGATCCCTTTGAGCCTGGGTGGCGGTCCATAAAGAAAAATAGGCAATCGCTGGAATACCCAGGTGCCTCAATCCACCTAGATGTGTGTTCAAGTTGCCATCTTAAAGAAACCATTAAATAACAATCTCACGTCTGTCATGGATACACTCACCCAATCCACGTTAATAGCATAACATGCCATAATAAGCAAACGTAGAAGTAACTCCGAAGGGTTTGATGATAAAACAGGTAATAGGTACTACCTCATCTACTTCCCAAAACCCACATATTACTCAGATCCTAATCATGCAATTGTTTGAGGATTGATCTAATGCAATAAAACTGGGTAGTAAAGAGGTATGATCAAAGTGTTACTTGCCTTGCTGATGATAAGTGAAACCTAGAGATTCGAAGTAGCAAGCGGCGCACTCCGGGTACCCTATCGCAAACAAACAAGCATACAGTAAGTACTCATCTAATTCACAGGTAAAACTCAAGTAAGAGAACTAACCAGAAAATTCAACTTAAGAACTTCGGTTTGAAAAAAGAATCAAATCGAACGAAGCAACGAAACTCAAACGGCGAAAGAAACAAGCTTCATTTATTAATCTAGATCTAAGTCAAATTTTACAGAAGCAAAATCTTGTTTGAGTTGGTTAAATGGAAAGAGGGTTTTGAGATGAAACTCTAGGCGCTTGCATCGCCTGATTCCGATAAACGAGCGAAAAGTTATACTAGAGCGGAAATCGGATCAGAAATCACGATCTGGAATAATCGCGGAAAATCCGAGAAAAAGAAAAGCTGACGAACAGATTAACGAGCGAACGTTCGTTAACTGAAACTAAATGGTGAACTCGTCTGTTAAAATGAACGAATGAGCGAATGCTCGCTAAATAAGTAAACCAGGTAAAAAATAAAATAAACCGATCAAAAAAAATAAAACTAGGGTTTCTAAAAAAACCGGGCCGGTTTTTCTTTGAAAACCGGGGCGGCGGGCCGGCTACCTCGGCTCGGGCTCCGGCGAGGTCCGCCGGGCTGCGGGGCTGCGGGGCTCCGGGCAGTG
>NC_041381.1:302240806-302257305 GCF_002162155.2 Triticum dicoccoides
GTATATAAAGGGGGGGTACGGTGGCTTGGGGAAGGGGGCGGTGGCGGAGGAGGAGTCCGGCTCGGATTCCTTGTCCGGGTCGGCGGCGGCGGTGGCACGGGCCTGGCCTGGCTCGGCTGGGCCTTCGGCCAAGTCGGGCGCGGAAGATTTTTTTTAAAACAATTCCGCCGAACAGAAAATAAATCCTAGAAAAATAAATAATAAATCTAAAAATGCCAGAACAAATTTTCACCGTCTAAAAAAAATATTTAGAACGAGATGAACATTTTCTTGGCCCTAAAATGCAGTTTTGAAAAACGTGCAATTTTTCCTAAATTCAAATAAAATCGCCAAAAAACTCCAAAATAAATCTTATTTGATTTTTTTATTAAATCCTCAATATTTCTTTATTTTTGGGAAAGTCATTTTATTCCCTCTCTCATATTTTTAAAATAGAAATAATTGAAGATAAAATAAATAAAATCAAATGATCCTATTTTCAAAATTTGAGAAAACTTAAATATGAAAATAACGAAATCCCCAACTCTCTCCGAGGGTCCTTGAGTTGCGTAGAATTTCTAGGATCAAACCAAAAGCAATAAAATAATGATATGCAATGATGATCTAGTGTATAACATTCCAAATTGAAAATTTGGGATGTTACAAACCTACCCCCTTGAGATGAATCTCGCCCTCGAGATTCAGGTTGGCTAGAAAATAGGTGAGGGTGGTCCTTCAGCAGATTTTGTTTGTGGCTTCATCCTCGGTGTGGTGGCTCCACTGAACTTTGCAAAACATGATAACTTTGTTGCGGGTGACTTGGCTGGCATATTCGAGAATTTTGACTGGTTTCTCCTCATAGGTCAAATCACTATCCAACTGAATCGCTTCCAGCGGCACTGTATCTCTCAACGGTATATCAGCCATCTCTGCGTGGCACTTCTTCAACTGGGAAACGTGGAACACATCATTAACTCCCGATAATCCTTTGGGCAATTCCAACTTGTAAGCAACTTCTCCCATACGCTCCAAAACTTTGTATGGTCCCACAAAACGTGGTGCTAACTTCCCCTTAACTCCAAAACGCTTAACTCCTCGAAGTGGGGACACACGAAGATAAACTCTATCTCTGACTGAGGGAGTCCTGGACTAGGGGGTGTCCGGACAGCCGGACTATCATTGTCCGCCGGACTCCAAGACTACGAAGATACAAGATTGAAGACTCTATACCGTGTCCGGATGGGACTTTCCTTGGCGTGGAAGGCAAGCTTGGCAATACGGATATGTAGATCTCCTACCATTGTAACCAACTCTGTGTAACCCTAGCCTCCTCCGGTGTCTATATAAACCGGAGGGCTTTGGTCCGTAGGACAACATACATTACAACAATCATACCATAGGCTAGCTTTAGGGTTTAGCCTCCTTGATCTCGTGGTAGATCCACTCTTGTACTACCCATATCATCAATATTAACCAAGCAGGACGTAGGGTTTTACCTCCATCGAGAGGGCTCGAACCTGGGTAAAAACATCGTGTCCCTCGTCTCCTGTTACCATCCGCCTAGACGCACAGTTCGGGACCCCCTACCCAAGATCCACCGGTTTTGACACCGACATTGGTGCTTCCATTGAGAGTTCCTCTGTGTCGTCACCGGTAGGCTTGATGGCATCTACAACCAACGACGCTGTCCTGGGCGAGACTTTTCTCCTTGGACAGATCTTCGTGTTCGGTGGCTTCGCACTGCGTGCTAATTCACTTGGCCATCTGGAGCAGATCGAAAGCTACGCCCCTGGCTGTCAGGTCAGATTCGGAAGCCTAAACTTCACGGCCGATGTCCGCGGAGACTTGATCTTTGACGGACTCGAGCCACAGCCGAGCGCGCCGCACTGTGACGATGGACATGATCTAGCTCTGCCGCCGAACAGTGCCTTGGTGGCCGCACATGAATCCGCTTCGGCCATCAGTCCGGAGCCGATCGCCCAGATCGAGGATCGGTGGATAGACGCCGCCTCGGGGGCTTCAACTTCCACGGCGATGGAGCCGAACACTAATCTTGTCCCCCACGAAACTCGTGATTCCGAGGCGCCGGACTCCTTGCCGGACTCCAGGCCTCCCACGCCCCTACCAATCAAGTCGGATTGGGCGCCGGTTATGGAATTCACCGCCGCGGACATCTTCCAACACTCGCCCTTTGGCGACATTCTAAATTCGCTAAAGCACCTCTCGTTATCAGGAGAGTCCTGGCCGGACTATGGCCAGGATGGTTGGGGTACGGACGACGAAGAAATTCAGAGCCCACCCACCACCCACTTTGTAGCCACTGTCGACGATCTAACCGACATGCTAGACTATGACTCCGAAGACATCGACGGAATAGACGACGATGCCGGAGATGAACAAGAAACAGAGCCTATAAGGCACAGGAGGACCACCTCGTCATACGACATATACATGGTGGATACCCCAAAAGAGAGCAATAACGAGGACCAACGGGCCGCGGCAGAAGATAACCCCGCCGATAAACAACCAAAATGGCGGCGTAGACGCCGCCCTAAGTCCCGCCTCGACAACAACAACGCTCCTAAGGACCCCGCAATACAGCAGGGCACACAAGTGGACGACGAACACGCAGACAAGCAACCGTCCAAACATGACGAGTCAGATAATCAGTCCAGGCCCGGCGAAAACGACAGTCCGGACGACCTCATGCCGGACACGCCGCCGGAGAGTAAAAACCTTCGGAAAAGACTCGTCAACACTGCAAGAAGCTTGAAGAAGGAAAAGCGGAAGCTCAAAACAGCGGAGAACACACTCAGAATGAGGTGGAGCAAAGTACTCAAAACCGCGGATAAATACGGCAATGGCAACCAATCAAAGAGCTACCCGAAGCGCAAGTTGCTACCAGAATTCGACGACGAGGCCATAGAGCCCCCACAGTCAAAAAATAAAGAGGCTTCCTGGTCGGATAGACGGCTAGATGACAGGCCAAATTGTGAAAGCGGCGCCGCACATAAACCAACTAATGAACCTGGAAAGACAGATGGCCCAGCCAGGTCCATCTACGGGCCAAAGAAGAAGGCCCCAGGAAGCAAGGCAACACGTCAAGTGTCCGAATATAGTGGCACACCCAAATACAGGGGCGCCGCACACCCACTATGTTTCACCGATGAGGTGCTGGACCATGAATTCCCAGCAGGATTTAAACCCATAAACATAGAGGCCTACGATGGAACAACAGACCCCGGAGTCTGGATAGAAGATTACATACTACATATACACATGGCCAGAGGAGATGATCTCCACGCCATAAAATACCTACCCCTCAAGCTCAAAGGGCCAGCCCGTCATTTGCTTAAAAGCCTCCCAGAAAACACTGTGGGAAGTTGGGAAGAGCTCGAGGACGCGTTTAGAGCAAATTTTCAAGGGACTTATGTCCGCCCTCCGGACGCAGATGATCTAAGTCATATAACTCAACAACCCGGAGAGTCAGCGCGCAAATTCTGGAACAGGTTTCTCACCAAAAAGAACCAAATAGTCGACTGTCTGGACGCCGAAGCCTTAGCAGCTTTTAAACACAATGTCTGAGACGAATGGCTTGCCAGACACCTCGGCCAAGAAAAACCGAGGACAATGTCCGCGCTAACAAGCCTCATGACCCGCTTCTGTGCGGGAGAGGACAGCTGGCTAGCAAGATGCAGCACCAGCGACCCAAGTACATCCGAGATAAGAGATGGAAACGGAAAAACACGGCGCAGAAAAGAGCAGCGCCGGAATAAAGAGAAAAGCCCAAAGAGCACGGCAGTCAACGCCGGATTCAAAAGCTCGCGGCCAAACAACAAAACACCGCCTCTTAAGGATGACGGCGATGAGCTGTCCAACTTAAACAAGATTTTGGGTCGGATATGTCAAATCCACAGTACCCCCGGAAGGCCTGCAAACCACACCCACATGGATTGTTGGGTTTTTAAACAGTCCGGCCGACTAAACGCCGAACACAAGGGGCTCGACGCGTCAAGCGAAGACGATAAACCCCACCAGCAGAGCACCGGAAAACAAAATACTTTCCCACAAGAGGTCAAAGCAGTAAACTCACTTCATGTGATAATACGGAAAAATAGTGCGGCACTTCCTAAAAAGAGCCTCGCACGGTCCAACCCAGCAGACCATAGAGATTGGATATCAAAACCAATCACTTTCGACCACCTGGACTATTCCAGAGGCGTTCGAAACGCAGGACAGACTGCCCTGATATTGAATCCCAGAATCGATGGATTACAATTCACTAAAGTCCTAATGGACGGAGGCAGCGACTTAAACCTGCTGTATTCAAACACAATCCGCAAGATGGGGATAGACCCTACCAAAATCCGACACAGCCGCACTTCCTTCAAAGGAGTGACGCCAGGCCCTTATGCCAAGTGCACAGGCTCCCTATTATTAGAAGTCGTGTTCGGCTCACCGAACAACTTTCGGCGTGAAAAACTAATTTTTCACATCGTCCCATTTAAAAGTGGATATCAAGCACTCTTGAGACGAAAGGCTTTTGTCCGTTTCAACGCCATACCGCATTACGCGTCTCTTACACTCAAGATGCCCGGTCCGCGTGGCATCATTTCAGTGCGAGGGTCACTCAGAGACCCCGGACTCAGATAGACGAGTCTGGCTTTAGCAGGCTAGGGGTTCCCTAGCCGCACACCTCTTCATAGAGGGCTGCGTGCACAAACAACCGCGGGATCATACAAACCCCGCTTTACTTATTTATATTTCTTCTTTTACACACATATTTTTCGCATGAATTGTTTTCAAGCTAAGCGTTCCTCTCTTTTTACAGATGAACAACATGCATACCCGTCCAGGATAACGGCGCAACGGAGACACAGGCGCAGACGTGCAGTAGGGACCCGTTGTGAGGATTCTTTTCAGATTAAGACCCTGCGTAAACCTTTTTTACTGTCTCTTGTTGTTATTCTCCCTTGGTTTCTTCCTATAGCCAAAGCGGAGCCTGACGTTTTGGCATCGGCCGCGCCAGAAGACAATGCCCGTACCTGGACACTAGGGGCTTAGGGCATTGTTCTGCCCATTATTATAAAGACCGAACACCTTAGGGAGTGTTCGGCATCTCGAGTTAGGCATTATATGCATCAGATCCGAATCATGTCTTTGGTCAAATGTTGGGTTTGCCCGGCTCCTGTGTTTTGCTGCCTTACGTTCCGTATCATCGGCTAACATGGCACCAGGAGAACTACTGCGATTGTGCCCCAGTTCGGCTGGGCGAGCACCTCAGTAGAGAAAGCCGAAAACTGACTGTCATGATATAGCGAGAGACTGGTCAACCACTCGATCGACTACCGGAATGTTTAGAATTCCCCGCTTTGACGAAGGACCGTTTCCCGGTCAGGCACACACGCGCCCCGAATTCAGAGAAGTGCGGTGCCCCCAGGGGCTATATCATAGCCCCACCCTCGAACTCCACTGGCTAAGTGAAAGTGATAAAGCATTATAGTCCGGATTGCCTCGTTCGCTACGCTACCACCTCCTTAACAGGACCGAGACGTCGTATTAAGTGTGAAAACGCGCTATTTTTGCAAACACCCCTGCACCTTGTGCGTGGGGGCTGAAGCCGAAGACCGCAATCTTTCAAGTTATACAAACGTATACGTAAACGGCCGCATAGGAGAAGTTTCACTACTTGGGACGCACAAGTATAAAAAGCAGTTATAGCATAATCATCGTTTTACAAGGTAAAACGTTCATTTGAACGTGACATTTTTTGAGCACTGCGACTCTATTACACGAGCGCCACGCATAACTTCCCCGAAATAGTGCTCGACGGGGAGCCGGCTTTCATCTGAACCCTGGGCGGCAACAGCGGTGGCATCCCTCTATGTCCAATGTGCCTTCACACGGGCAAGAGCCATCCGCGCGCCCTCGATGCAGGCCGACCGCTTCATCTCCTTGATATGCGGCACCGCTCCAAGGAATTGCTGCAGTAAGCCGAAGTAGCTCGTCGCCTTGGGCCTCTCTGGCCAGACATGAGCCACGATGTCAGTCATGGAAAGTCCGGACAATCTATTTAGCTCGGCCCATTTGGCCAACCGGTCGGTCAACGAAAGTAAGCGGTCCGGACTATGGAATTGAGACCAAAATAGCTCTTCCGTCTTGTGATCCTTCTGGCTCCGGAAGTGCTCAACGGCATCAGCCGCACTTGCCGCTAAGTCCATATACGGATCCTCCGGACTCCACAGCCGATCAAATTGAGCATACTTGCGATCCATAAACCGGCGACGCAGCAGATAAGGCTTGCCAGCCGCGATATCTCCGGCCTGGCGCAGCTCCTCCCTCATGGCCCGCATTGCAGAGCGGGCATCCTTGGCCTTGGCGGTGGCCTTCCTCAGGTCTTCCCGCTCCGATAAGCGCTCCTTTTCAAGAGCCTCATTGCGGTCGGCAGCATCTTTTACTTTCACGGCCAATTCGGCCACCTCTTCCCTGCTTAGGTAGTGTGCAGCCTTTTCGGCTTTCAACTCCTCGGCCGCCCTCGAGGCAGCCGCGTCACTCCTTCGGGCTTGCTCCTTAGCTTGAGCAAGTTCGGCCCGAAGGCTCTCCATAGCAGCAGCACCGTCTGTACAACAGCATATAATTTATCAGAGGAGGGCTTTGACCCCCTTAATAAAGCGCCTGCCTCGTCAAGTCGCCGGTTGACAAGTGCGATGTCCGCATCCGCCACGTCAAGTTTACGCATCAACTCGGCAACTCCACTAGTCCGGCTGGCCCTCGGACTATCCGCCACCTGCATAGGAACGGCGGCATTAATTACTTGCGATTTTGATCCTCGGCACGCTGTCGTCTTCGACAACCTACTGAGTCTCAGGGGCTACTATCTATACAGGGCACATTTTTATGTGCAAAACTGTTAAAAGACAAAAGGGTGTGTCATTCTCGCGTACCTCAAACCCCGCCAGCAAACTTATAGCGGCATTGCGCAATCCGCTCTCGGCGGACGAAATCCTTCCAATCACCATACGCATCAACGCACGGTGATCTTCTGAGATGGACGCCCTCTCAAGCAGATTCTTCAGTTCTCCCGCCCGGGTACTAGCGGGTGCCGAACTCTCTGGCCCCTCCGGACTCGGGGATACCCTCCGTGACGATACTTCAGGCTCGTCTGCCTTATCTGACGGTGCAGCAGACGAAGGCGTTTCGCTCTCCATCATCTCCGGAAGAAGGTCCCCCGAAGATGAACTCATCTGAGAAGGCTGCAGATCCGAACTGCAAGATAAATATTTTGGTTACCCACAGAAGCACAAATGGAGGTATTTCCTTACTAATTAACTCCCCTTTTTATACTCACGGCTCGCTGGAGGGCTGATCCTTTGGCGATGATTGTACGTCCGGATTCTCCCCGGACGCCGGACCCCCCGGTGAAGATCTCTTCCCTCGCTTAGGGGCTTTGGCCTCCGGATCTTCGGAGGCGGTCCTCTTCTCCCCCTGAAAGGAGGGGTTTTTGATTCCCCCCTCTTCAGACGCCCCTTTGGGCGAAATAACAGCTCCTCTATTTTCCCCATCGCTCCCGTCCATGGGCGCGACCTCCAACATTCTGACCAGCACGGGCTCCAGTGCGGTCTCTGGGAGGGGGGCCGGACACCTTATCAGCCTCGATCGCGCCACCCACTCCTATGAAGAATAATGGGTCAGGAGGCGAATTCTAGAAAAGCAGATAAACAGAACGTCCGGACTCTGAGCTATTTACCTGAGTATCCGGGCGATTGCGGCTTAGGCCTGCGTCCTCGGCCAATTCCGGACACGCCACCTGCGGTCCGAAGAACAACTTATACATCTCCACGGGTGTCGCACCCATGAAGTGTTGGAGAATCCGAGGTCCCTCCGGGTTGAACTCCCATAGACGGAGAGGACGGCGTTTGCAGGGCAGAAGATGCCTGATTAGCATAACCTGCATCACCACAACCAGGTTGCTCTTCCTCACCTGGAGGTCTCGAATCCGGCCCTGCAATAAGGGCACGTCTTCGGACGGCCCCCAATTGAGCCCTTGGTTGACCCATGACATCAGTCGGCATGGAGGTCCCGGGCGGAATGAAGGCGGCGGCTTTTGCTTGCTGCCCTTCGGAGCGGTGATATAGAACCACTCCTGCTGCCACAGTCCGAGTTCCTCTTGGAAGGAACCCTCGGGCCACGGGGCATCGGCCCTTTTGCTTATGGCCGCCCCGCCGCACTCCGCTTGACGCCCCCCGATCATCTTCGGCTCCACATTGAAGGTCTTCAGCCACAGGCCGAAGTGGGGAGTGACGCGGAGGAATGCTTCGCAGACGATAATGAATGCGGAGATATGAAGGATGGACTCCGGAGCCAAATCGTGAAAATCCAGCCCGTAGTAGAACATGATCCCTCTCACGAAGGGGTCCGTCGGGAAGCCTAAAACCCGACGGAGGTGGGATACAAAGACGACGTATTCGCCGGGCTTGGGGGCGGGCACGGCCTGCCCTTAGGCAGGCAACCTGTGCAAAATCTCGTAGGACAGGTACTTGGCCTCACGCAGCTTCAATACGTCCTCCTCCGTGACGGAGGAGGGCATCCACCGGCCCTGGAGGTCGGAGCCGGACATGGTTGAGAATCCGAAGCGCTCGAATCTGAGGCTCTGGGTGTTGGAACTGGGAGCGAGGAGGAGATTCGATGCGAGATTGAAGAAAAAGAACGAGCCTTGGTCCTCTTATAAAGGGGAAAAAATACCAAGAGTCGTCTCCGTGACCGTTTGGGATTCACCTTCGATGGAGGAGGCGTGGCGACGGGAACGGTTGGGTTACCCACGCACGTATTGATGAGAATCCCGGAATAAGGGGAACACGATCTCTGCTTCAACAAGACGTGCCAAGGAAACCGCTTCGCTAAACGTGCTAAGGTGGTATAGTAAAAAACGATTCAAGTAAAAGCCTGGTAGCGGTGTGATGTCACGCCGCATAATACGTCAGCAGATTGAACTGGTGTACATTTTATTCTCTCTACGGTGGAATGTGCAATTTATTTTGCAGAGCCAGACACTATCCTGGTGTTCATGATCTTCTCTAGATTATTCAAGGGAGGAACCCGCCTTGCAATGCCGAACATTATGCGCGCCGGACTTATCGTCATTGAAGCCTGGTTCAGGGGCTACTGAGGGAGTCCTGGACTAGGGGGTGTCCGGACAGCCGGACTATCATCATCCGCCGGACTCCAAGACTACGAAGATACAAGATTGAAGACTCCGTCCCGTGTCTGGATGGGACTTTCCTTGGCGTGGAAGGCAAGCTTGGCAATACGGATATGTAGATCTCCTACCATTGTAACCGACTCTGTGTAACCCTAGCCTCCTCCGTGTCTATATAAACCGGAGGGCTTTAGTCCGTAGGACAACATACATTACAACAATCATACCATAGGCTAGCTTTAGGGTTTAGCCTCCTTGATCTCGTGGTAGATCCACTCTTGTACTACCCATATCATCAATATTAATCAAGCATGACGTAGGGTTTTACCTCCATCGAGAGGGCCCGAACCTGGGTAAAAACATCGTGTCCCTCGTCTCCTGTTACCATCCGCCTAGACGCATAGTTCGGGACCCCCTACCCGAGATCCGCCGGTTTTGACACCGACACTAACTTTGTAAACTGTCTCCTTGCGTTTTGAATCTGCATAGCTCTTCTATCTGGACTGGGCTACCTTGAGCCTATCGCGAATCAACTTCACCTTCTGTTCAGACTCCTTAATCAAATCTGGTCCAAACAATTGGCGGTGTCCAACTCCATCCCACGACAATGGGGTCCTGCACCTCCTTCCGTACAAGGCTTCAAAAGGGACCATCTTCAAACTGGATTGATAACTGTTGTTGTAAGAGAACTCTGCATACGGCAAATTGTCGCCCCAACTAGATCCATAATCTAGCGCACAAGCTCTCAGCATATCCTCCAAAATCTGATTGACTCTCTCGGTCTGTCCATCTGTCTGCGGATGAAAGGTTGTACTGAACTCTAGCCTGGTACACAAAGTTTCATGCAACAGATTCCAGAACTTTGAGGTAAACTGGGTTCCTCTATCTGATACAATGCTGCTCGGAACTCCATGTAGACATACGATCCTAGTCATGTATATCTTAGCCAACTTAGCACTGGTGTAAGTGGTCTTCACTGGGATGAAATGAGCTACCTTCGTCAAACGATCGACTACAACCCAAATCGAGTCATAGCCTAAACGAGTCCTGGGCAATCCTGTGATAAACTCCATGCCTGACTTATCCCACTTCCATTCGGGCATCGGCAATGCCTGTAACAATCCTGCTGGCTTCTGATGCTCTGCCTTCACTCTCTGACATACATCACAAACTGCTACATATTCCGCAATATCCCTCTTCATTCCGGTCCACCAGAAAGTATCCTTCAAATCCAAATACATCTTGGTATTTCCTGGGTGAATCGAATATGGCGAATCGTGGGCTTCTTGCAGAATCAACTTCCTGATCTTTGGGTCATTAGGCACATAAACGCGGTCCTCAAACCATAAGGTATCGTGCTCATCCTCACCAAATCCCTTAGGTTTTCCTTTGCTCATCTTCTCCTTTATAGAGGCAATCTCCTTGTCAGTCTTCTGAGCTATTCTGATCTTATCCATCAAAGTAAACTGAATCTCCAATGCTACGACATAGCCTCTCGGAACTATCTCCAAACATAGCCCACGAAGGTCCTCGGCTAACTCCTTCGGTAAGTCTCCGGTCATGAGTGTGTTGACATGGCTCTTGCGGCTCAATGCGTCGGCTACTACGTTAGCCTTTCCGGGGAGATAATGCAATCTCATATCATAATCCTTGATGAGCTCCAACCATCTCCTTTGCCTGAGATTCAGCTCCTTCTGCGTGAACATATACTTCAAACTCTTGTGATCCGTGTACACCTCACAATGGTTTCTGATGAGAAAATGTCTCCAAGTCTTCAATGCATGCACTACGGCTGCTAACTCCAAATCATGTGTAGCATAATTCAACTCATGGGGCTTAAGCTGTCGTGAAGCATACGAAACAACTCTTCCCTCCTGCATAAGCACTGCTCCAAGTCCTCGACATGAAGCGTCGCAATACACCTCATAATCCTTGCGCTGATCTGGCAGAATCAACACTGGCGATGTAACCAAACATTTCTTCAACTCTTGGAATATGGCCTCACATTCTTCAGTCCAATTGAACTTGGTGTCTTTCTTCAACAACTCCGTCATGGGCTTCGCAATCTTCAAGATATTCTCAATGAACCTCCGGTAGTATCCTGCAAGTCCAAGAAAACTCTGGATCTCTCCAACTATTGTTGGGGCTACCCAATTTGTCACAGTGACAACCTTGGTGAGATCTACTACTATTCCTTCTCCGGATATAACATGTCCGAGGAATCCAACTTCCTTCAACCAAAAGTCACATTTGCTGAACTTGGCGTATAACTGGCGTTCTCTGAGCTTCTCAAGTACCAAACACAAATGCTCCTTATGTTCTTCTTCATTCTTTGAGTAGACCAAAATATCATCAATGAACACCACGACGAACTTATCCAGAAACTCCATAAACACCTTGTTCTTCATGTTCATGAAATATGCAGGTGCGTTAGTCAGACCAAATGACATAACGGTATACTCGTACAGCCCATACCTGGTGGTAAAAGCCGTCTTAGGTATATCCTGCTCTCGAATCTTCAACTGATGGTATCCTGATCGCAAATCGATCTTGGAAAATACCTTAGCAACTTGCAATCAGTCAAATAGATCATTGATCATTGGCAGTGGGTACTTGTTCTTGATGGTCACTTCATTCAATCCTTGATAATCAACAACCATTCTTAATGATCCATCCTTCTTCTCCACAAGAAGCACTGGCGATCCCCAAGGTGAAGAACTTGGGCGAATATAACCTTTATCCAGTAACTCCTTAATTTGCTTCTTAATCTCCTCCAAATCTTTTGCGGGCATCCTGTATGGTCTCTTAGATATTGGCCCTGTGCTTGGCAAAAGCTCAATCAAAAACTCAATGTCTCTATCCGGTGGCATACCTGGCAACTCTCATGGAAATACACCAGGAAAATCCTTCACCACTGGTACTTCCTCCTGTACAACTCCTGATAAGGAATTTACTCAAGTCCTCTTCGGCACATGCCGGGATACATACTTGATCCTTCTTCCTTCTAGGGTGGTAAGCAAAATTGTCTTACAAGTGCATTCAAAGTTCCCTCCATACTTCGATAACCAATCCATGCCTAATATCACATCCAATCCTTGCGATTCCAATACTATTAGGTCTGAGGGAAACTCGTAGTTACCAATCCTTAATGGTAACCGATCACACCATAAACTAGCCATATACTCTCCTCCAGGCGAGGTTACTAACATGGGTGACCTAAGGGCTTGGGTTGGCAGTTTATTCTTATCCACAAATCCCCTTGATATGTATGGATGCGATGCACCAGTATCAAAAAGAACTAGTGCAGTAAATGACTTAACTAGAAACTTACCTATTACTGCATCTAGCTGGGCTTCAACCTCCTCCATGTTAACGTGGTTCACCTGTCCCCTATTGAAAGGGTTCGGCTTCTTCCTAGAGCTTCCATTGACATTTCCATTCTAGGCTTCAGGACATTCATTGGCATAATGTCCAGTCTTCTGACACTTATAACAAGTGACTTGGCTCAGGTCTCTCTTGGCTGGGGTTGATGGGTTGGTACGGTTCTGGCCGTTGCTTCTTCCATTCCGATTACCATTCTTGGGGCCATTATGATTGTGCGAACTCCCTACTCCATGGGTATGCTGAAAATGTCCTCCCGATTTCGGGGTAAAACGTGGCTTCTGCTGAGCTCCAGAATTATACTTCCCTTGTCCATACTTCCTCTTGCGGTTTTCAATCTGCTGCTGCTTCCCTTCAATCATAAGAGCATGATCTACCAACTCCTGGTAGTTGTTGAAAGTTGCTACCATCAACTGCATGCTCAGCTCATCATTCAGTCCTTCCAGAAACTTCTCCTGCTTAGCTGCATCCGTAGCAACGTCATCTGGGGCATAACATGCTAACTTACTAAAGTCATCCACATACTGGCCAACTGTCTGTCCTCCTTGCGCAAGTTGCGAAACTCACGCTTCTTCATGGCCATAGCTCCTGCTGAAACATGGGCAATATGGAAAGCCTGCTGAAACTGATCCCATGTGACAGCGTCGATAGGATAAGTGGCTGTGAAATTCTCCCACCATGATACTGCGGGTCCTTCAAGCTGATGTGCGGAAAAACGCACCTTTTACGCATCCGTGCATCCTGCAGTGGTCAACTCCCTCCCTGTCTTGCGGAGCCAATCATCTGCAACTATCGGCTTGGTGCTACTGGAGAACACCGGCGGATTCAGTCTAGGGAAACGGGTTAAGTGATCGACGGGTGGTGGAGGTGGTGGGTAGTTTTTGTTTTTGTTATTCCCCTGATTTTGATTCTGGACTAGCAACTGCATCAACGCATTCTGCTGCTGGATCAACTGAGTGAGCTCTTGTGGGAAAGCAAATCCATTGTCACATCTCGGAGGCATCTGAGGGTTTAGAAAAGATGAGAATATAGAATAGAATGAGTTCTAGAGAGAAAACACTACCCATATGCACATGAGACAAATGCAAACAAAATCACTTCATTCAATTCAAACAAGGGCATACAACGGTCTAACTATCGTTATAAAAGTGCTTGGACTATACTAGATACATGGGGAATACTACAACTGTTATGGTGGTCGACTAGAAAAACTGCTCCGATGAAGACTCCATGATATCTGCTCCAGCTTCGTCAACATAGTCATCATCGCTATCGTCTGGGTCCGAGTCGGTGTCGTTGATGATGATGTAGTTCTCTGGATAGGTGCAATCTTCGTCCTCTCCAGTTGCGGAAAATCCCATGAATACTTTTAGCTTCTTCTTCAGATCATCATTCTTCTCCACAAGCGTTGTTATTTCCTCCTCATATCCATCGCGCGTAGACTTGAGTTCTTCCTCCAACTCCATGATCTTGGTCATAGCCTTCTTTAGATCTATCATGCCTACGCACATCTAGTTCTCCTGGCATCGAATGTGCTAGTTTAACTCCTGGATGAACGCTGCAATTGATCTATCCTTCCTGGTACTGATCATCTCCCATTTTTCATCTCGGCGCCCATAAATCTGGTAAATAGTATCCTTGAGATCCTTGTGGTAAACTTCTCCAATACGTCCCATTGTGATGTGGGATGCCATGCTCTTTCCTAGACTCCAGGTTGGTGCATCGAAGGAAAGCTCTATGCGCTCAGTGAAGGGCGTGAACGTCCTTCCTAGAACTTGAACTTGAATCATCCAACACTCCTCTTCTAGTAAAGTGGCGTTGTAGGTCCCGGTGAAGCTTGGTACTCCGATGTTCAGGTATCTAGTGACTTCCTTCAAGTGGCATCTAAAGGGTGTATCTTCATCTGGTTGCGTGAACTTATTCCTTGCATCCACCATCCTAAAAGAGCAGAAAAGATGAGGAGTCAGAAATGAGAAGAGTGAGTAGTGATCTAGGGCTTTAGCTTAGTGGCCGTGTCCTACAGTCAGCGTGTGATCTGAGACCATCTTGTAGCGACCAGACCTCAGACAGTCTGATCTATATGCATCAGGGTCATCCCTGGATCAGTAATGTTGACACGCAAAGTACTCGAAGGATTTATAACAGAGTAGCAATCACACACTTATTACATCGAATGTCTCAAAAGAGAACTTATTACAATAAATATGGCTTAAGGCCATCTAATAACGATAACAGCGGAAGGCTTGGAAGAAAAGTGAGTCCATCAACTCCAACGGCATCACTGAGTATAGAACCACGACCTAAGGCACCTTACTCGTCGTCTGAAAAGTCTACAACATGAAAGTTGCAGCCCAAAAACGGGCCAGCACATGGAATGTGCTGGCAATGTAACACATAGAGAGTAATGAACAGAAATATGCTATACTACATGCATATATGGCCGGTGGAAAGCTCTATGGTTACAGTTTTGCATAAAGCCAATTTTTCCCTACTACAAAGGAATAAATTTTATTTAACTATCATGGTGGTTGTTAAACATTAAGAAGATAGACATCCTCTCAATCCCAATTAAGCATCATCATTAAACCCAACAAAATTAATTAAAGTAACATGATGAGATTCACATGATAATCCAAGTACTAGATACTCAAAACGTCCATAACCGGGGACACGGCTAACCATGATTAGTTTATACACTCTGCAGAGGTTTGCGCACTTTTCCCCACAAGACTCGATTTCCTCCATTGGATTTCTCGCACTACATGGTGTTTGAGAAACGGATGACCGAGACATAGTCTTTCAGAAGCGTTTGCACTGTAAGAGTTCACACGGCTAGTCTACCACTGCTAGTCTACCACTGTAAGAGTTCACACGGCTTAATCAACTATGCTAGAGCCCATAGTACCTTGTGGCTGCACACGGAAGTTTCTAGCATGAATAATCTCATGATCCCTTTGAGCCTGGGTGGCGGTCCATAAAGAAAAACAGGCAATCGCTGGAATACCCAGGTGCCTCAATCCACCCAGATGTGTGTTTAAGTTGCCACCTTAAATAATCCATTAAATAACAATCTCACGTCTGTCATGGATACACTCACCCAATCCACGTCTACTAGCATAGCATGGCATAATAAGCAAACGTAGAAGTAACTTCCAAGGGTTTGATAATAAAACAGGTAATAGGTACTACCTCATCTACTTCCCAAAACCCACATATTACTCACATCCTAATCATGCAATTGTTTGAGGATTGATCTAATGCAATAGAACTGGGTAGTAAAGAGGTATGATCAAAGTGTTACTTGCCTTGTTGATGATCCGTGAAACCTAGAGATTCTAAGTAGCAAGCGGCGCACTCCGGGTACTCTTTCGCAAACAAACAAGCATACAATAAGTACTCATCTAATGCACAGGTAAAACTCAAATAAGAGAACTGACCAGAAAATTTAACTTAAGAACTCCGGTTTGCACAAAGAATCAAATCGAACGAAGCAACGGAACACAAACGGCGAAAGAAACAAGCTTCATTTACTAATCTTGATCTAAGTCAAATTTTACAGAAGCAAAAACTTGTTTGAGTTGGTTAAACGGAAAGACGGTTTTGATCCGAAACTCTAGGCGCTTGAATCGCCTGATTCCGATAAACGAGCGAAAAGTTATACTAGAACGAAAATCGGATCAGAAATCGCGATCTGGAATAATCACGGAAAATCCAAGAAAAAGAAAAATTGACGAACAGATTAATGAACGAACGTTCGTTAACTGAAACTAAACGGTGAACTCGTCCGTTAAAATAAACGAACGAGCGAACGCTCGCTAAATAAGTAAACCGGGAAGAAAAAATAAACCGATCTAAAAAAAATAAAACTAGGGTTTCTAAAAAAACCGGGTCGGGTTTTTTAGAAAACCGGGGTGGCTACCTCGGCTCGGGCTCCGGCGAGGTC
>NC_041381.1:302257776-302265974 GCF_002162155.2 Triticum dicoccoides
GTGCCGGCGGCTCGGTGGCGGGGCGGCTTTGGCGGCAGGGCGGGACGGGGTGAGGCGGCGGGGTGGCGGCGTATATAAAGGGGAGGGGGCGACGGTGGCTTGGGGAAGAGGGCGGTGGCGGCGGAGGAGTCTGGCTCGGACTCCTTGTCCGGGTCGGCGGCGGCGGCGCGGGCCTGGCCTGGCTCGGCTGGGCCTTCGGCCCAGTCGGGCGCGGAAGATTTTTTTTAAACAATTCCGTCGAACAGAAAATAAATCCTAGAAAAATAAATAATAAAAAAAATCTAAAAATGCCAAAACAAATTTTCACCGTCTAAATTAAATATTTAGAACGAGATAAACATTTTCTTGGCCCTAAAATGCAGTTTTGAAAAACGTGCAATTTTTCCTAAATTCAAATAAAATAGCCAAAAACTCCAAAATAAATCTTATTTGATTTTTTATTAAATTCGTAATATTTCTTTATTTTTGGGAAATTCATTTGATTCCCTCTCTCATATTTTTAAAATAGAAATAATTGAAGATAAAATAAATAAAATCAAATGATCCTATTTTCAAAATTTGAGAAAACTCAAATATGAAAATAACGAAATCCCCAACTCTCTCCGAGGGTCGTTGAGTTGCGTAGAATTTCTAGGATCAAACCAAAAGCAATAAAATAATGATTTGCAATGATGATCTAGTGTGTAACATTCCAAATTGAAAATTTGGGATGTTAGATTAAGGCAGCCACACATCCAGTTAATTTCTGGATTTGCTTGAGGTCTGTTGGGGTAGCCAACTGTGACAGATCTAGAATTTTAGCCGGGTTTTCTTCAATTCCTCTATTGGAAATGATGAAGCCCAGTAGCTTTCCGGCAGGAACACCGAAAACGCATTTTGCCAGATTAAACTTGATGTCATATGTTTGGAGATTGTCGAACGTGAGCCTCAGGTCGTCTATTAAAGATTCAACGTGTCTGGTCTTGATGACCACGTTGTCTACGTATGTCTCAACTATTTTGCCGATTTGTTTTTCTAGGCATGTCTGAATCATGCGTTGGTAGGTTGCACCGGCGTTTTTGAGCCCAAAAGGCATGGTGTTGAAACGGAACGGGCCATATGGAGTGATGAATGCTGTTACGGCTTGATCGGACTCCGCCATATTGATTTGGTGGTATCCGGAGTATGCGTCGAGGAAGCACAATGAGTCGTGTCCTGCAGTAGCGTCGATGATTTGATCGATGCGGGGGAGGGGGAAGGGATCCTTGGGGCAAGCCTTATTGAGGTCCTTGAAATCGCCACACAGGCGCCACGATTTATCCTTCTTTGGTACCATCACCAGGTTTGCTAGCCAATCCGGGTGTTTTATTTCTCTGACGAATCCGGCTTCGAGTAACTTGGCTAGCTCCTCTCCCATAGCTTGTCGTTTAGGCTCTGCAAAAGCGCTGTAATGTTTGCTTGACCGGCTGGTATCTCTTCAATATGTTTAGGCTATGCTCGGCCAGCCTGCGTGGGATCCCTGGCATGTCTGAAGGGAGCCAGGAGAAGATGTCCCAATTCTCGTGTAAGAACGCCCGCAGTGCAGCGTCGATTGTGGGGTTCAGCTGTGCCCCGATGGATGCTGTTTTTGTAGAGTCCGTTGGGTGGACTTGGAATTTGACTATTTCGTCCGCTGGTTTGAAGGAGGTGGACTTGGATCGTTTGTCGAGTATCACGTCGTCTCTGTCCACTTTGGAGCGCATCGCAGTTAGTTCTTCGGCCGCTATGGCTTCGGCTAATGCCTCAAGGGCCAGGACGGCGGTTTTATTTTTGGTGCAGAATGCTACGTCCGGATCACTTGCTAGAGTGATGATTCCGTTGGGCCCAGGCATCTTGAGCTTCATGTACCCGTAATGGGGTATAGCTGGGAAGCTCGCGAATGCGTCCCGCCCTAAAAGGGCGTGGTAGCCACTACTGAATGGGGCCACTTGGAATGTTATGTCTTTGGAACTATAATTCTCAGGCATGCCGAATACCACATCGAGTGTGATTTTTCCCACACATCGTGCCTCCCGATTAGGGATGATTCCTCTGAAAGTCATGCTGCTTTGCTCAATGCGGCTCTTGTCTAATTCCATTTTTTGAGAGTTTCCTCATAGATGAGATTTAATCCACTGCCACCGTCCATGAGCACTTTAGTAAGCCGGAAACCGTCCACAATTGGACTAAGGACCAAGGTGGCTGGTGCTCGGACAGTTCGGAATTGAGGTTCGTCACTGGCATTGAAGGTTATGGCCGTGTCGTTCCATGGATTTATTGCTGCAATGTGGCAGACTTCGGCGAGGCCGCGGAGTGCTCTCTTGCGCCTGTTATTTGAGGCGAAAGTCTCGAAGATTGTCAATACTGTATTGTTGTTTTCTGCGGGATGATGCTCTATGGCATTGTTAATGAGGAGATCCTCGCCGCTCTTGGCCACCTGCCGAAGTATCCAACATGCTCTAAGGCTGTGTGTTAGTATGGTATCCGGTGTGGTGTTTATTTTGCATGGCCCATTGAGCCATCCCTCCAATACGGTTCCGCGCCCTATAGTGGGCTTCGGTTTCTTTATAACTGGATCGGGTGACCTGCGAGAGTGCACCCTTTTAGTTCGGACAAGGGGTTTAGTGAGAGCCGGAGGATCCCAGAATTTAGCCTGGGTTTTCCAGGCGCTTTCCATCAGACAATACTTTTGTACTATGGCCGTCAAGTCGGCAAAGTGTGATATGTCACGGTGACTTATGGCGTTGAGGATTCCCTTGTCTGTGCAATTTTTGTAAAAGAATGAGATTGCATCTTCCTCGCGATAGTCCCTGACCTTGCTCATTACAAGGAGAAATCTGGCCCAAAAGTGATGTACTGTCTCTTGGGATTGTTGTCTAATGTGGGAAAGATCGCTTGTATTTGGGTGGGTGGGTGGATTTAAGTCCGAACCTTGACCCGATCTGAGACCCAGGGGCAGAGGAACTTCTGAACTTGGTGGTTCGGGTTCTGAGATGTTGCCCAATTTTTCTGGCCCGCTGTCTGATACTAAGTTCGGAGTTTGGGTCATGTCCTCCCTTGAACGGGTATCTGGCTCGGAGAGCTCAGGAATTCGGACCTAGTTCGTCCTCAAGATAGAGGAAGAATTGCTGCATTGCTCCTGCACCACCGCTGTCTGATGCGTGACCGACAGAGAGTTAATCTCTCTCTGATCGGGTTTAAGCCCAATCCGATCATAGTCCGTAGCGACTCCCAAGGCGGCAATGCGATCTAAGAGCTTGTTCAAGGACGAAAGTTCCATTGGGTCCATCTGCTCGGCGTTTTCCGAGCTGACGAGGAGGCTATTTTTGATGACCCGAGAGGTCATTGTCGGCACGGTGACCGAACGGGCGGTCATGATGAAGCCGCCTAGTCGGAGGGTTTGGCCTAAAGCCAGGGCTCCCCGAGAGGTGATGTTGTCCTTGATAACAAGGCGAGCCATCAAACCTTTTCTCGACGTCACAGTGGAACTCTCAATGAAAGCACCAATGTCGGTGTCAAAACCGGCAGATCTCGGGTAGGGGGTCCCGAACTGTGCATCTAAGGCTAATGGTAACAGGAGGCGGGGGACAAATGTTTACCCAGGTTCGGGCCCTCTCTATGGAGGTAATACCCTACTTCTTGCTTGATTGATCTTGATGATATGAGTATTACAAGAGTTGATCTACCACGAGATCGTAGAGGCTAAACCCTAGAAGCTAGCCTATGATTATGATTGTTGTTGTCCTATGGACTGAACCCTCCGGTTTATATAGACACCGGAGGGGGCTAGGGTTACACAGAGTCGGTTACAGAGAAGGAAATCTACATATCCGAATTGGCAAGCTTGCCTTCCACGCAAAGGAGAGTCCCACTCGGACACGGGACGAAGTCTTCAGTCTTGTATCTTCATAGTCCAACAGTCCGGAATAAGCATATAGTCCGGCTGTCCGAGGACCCCCTAATCCATGACTCACCACTACTAGGAAAACGGCTATAGATGAAATGGACACTAATGGCGCACCACATGTGGGGTGCGCCATTAGTATATAGCAATGGCGCACCACATACAGGTGCGCCATTAGTAATATATTACTAATGGCGCACCTGGTGTGTGGTGCGCCATTAGAAGTTTGAAAAAAAATGTTACTAATGGCGCACCGTGGGACAGTGCGCCATTACTAGTTGACATAGTAATGGCGCACCACACCCACCGTGCGCCATTAGTAGTTTTGAAAAAAAGTAAAAAAATTGTTAGTAATGGCGCACCTGTGGACAGTGCGCCATTACTAGTTAAAACTAGTAATGGCACACGTGCGCCATTACTAGTTTTAACTAGTAATGGCGCACTGTCCACAGGTGCGCCATTACTAAGTTTTTTCAAAAAAAAATTCAAAAAACTTTCAATTTTTTTAATTTTTTTTCAAAACTAGTAATGGCACACCACCCCACGGTGCGCCATTACTAACTTGGCCCAACACCGAATGCACCCCCCCCATGGACCGCCTTTTCAGTTTTGAAAAAACTAAAAGAAAATGATGGAAATTTCAAAAAAATAAAAGAAAATAAGTTTCCCATGTGATATGTGGTCTAGTTGTTGGGAAAATTTACAAATATGAATTTCGACTTTATTTGCAAAATCTCTCCGGAAATTTGTAAATGGGCATAACTTTTGCATACGAACTCGGATTAAAAAGTTTTTTATATGAAAAATCATCTACTCGAAAAGTTACATCCAAATTTAACGAGGCGAACCCCGTTAAACATTTTCAAAATCCCCAAAAACCTAACAGAAAAAAAGTTACGGGGCTTTCAAGATCTAGAGGCAAAAAAATTCACAAAATTTCAAACTTACTAGTGGCGCACCGTGGATGTGTGCGCCACTAGTAATAGAAAAAAAATTGGTTTTGAATTTTTTTCAAAAAATGATACGTAATATGACCGGGAAGTTTGAAATATTTTTCAAAATTTCATCATAGTCATGAACATGAACAAAGTCCTAGACATCAAAAAGGTATAATAGGATTGATATTCTAGATATATCAACAAGTGCCTGTGAAGTGAGTTGTTGCTGGGGTTGGATAGAACTCTGAAGTTAAGCGTGTTGACCCGAGATTAAGCCATAGTGACCCGAGATTAAGAAAAAAATGAATTTTTTTTGAAAAAAATAAAAAAAAATTGAATTTTTTTTGAATTTTTTTTATTACTAATGGCGCACTTCTATGTGGTGCGCCATTACTAAGTCAGATAGTAATGGCGCACCTCTAGTCATACTAATGGCGCACTACAGGTGCGCCATTAGTATCTTGTGGTGCGCCATTAGTAAAAAATACTAGTGGCGTGCTACTAATGGCGCACCAGTAGTGCGCCATTAGTAGGCAAAACTGCTGCGCCATTAGTAGGTCCTTTTCTAGTAGTGCACTCAATTACTAGGAACACTAGTAAAGTACACATCAATAACATGTATATCAAATATACCTATTCACTTTGCCATCCTTCTTATCTACCAAGTATTCGGGGTAGTTCCGCTTCCAGTGACCATTCCCTTTGCAGTAGAAGCACTCTTGTAATTCTTCTTGAAGTTCCCTTTCTTTTCCTTTGCCCTTTTTCTTGAAACTAGTGGTCTTTTTAACCATAAACACTTGATGCTCTTTCTTGATTTCTACCTTCGCCGATTTCAGCATCACGAAGAGCCCGGGAATCTTTTCTGTTATCCCTTGCACCTTATAGTTCATCACGAAGTTCTAGTAGCTTGGTGATAGTGACTAGAGAATTCTGTCAATCACTATCTTATCTACAAGATTAACTCCCACTTGATTCAAGTGATTGTAGTACCCGGACATTCTGAGCACATGCTCACTGGTTGAGCTATTCTCCTCTATCTTGTAGGCAAAGTACTTGTCAGAGGTCTCAATCCTCTCGATACAGGCATGAGTCTAAAATACCAATTTCAGCTCTTGGAACATCACATATGCTTCGTGGCATTCAAAACATTCTTGAAGTCCCCGTTCTAAGCCATAAAGCATGGCGCACTAAACTATCAAGTAGTCATCATTTCGAGCTTGCCAAACGTTCATAACGTCTGCATCTGCTCCTACAATAGGTCTGTCTCCTAGCGGTGCATTAAGGACATAATTATTTTGTGCAACAATGAGGATAATCCTCAGATCACACACCCAGTCCGCATCATTGCTACTATTATCTTTCAACTTAGTTTTCTCTAGGAACATATCAAAAAACATAGGGGAGCTACAACGCGAGCTATTGATTTCAACATAGATATGCAAATACTATCAGGACTAAGTTCATGATAAATTAAGTTCAATTAATCAAATTACTTAAGAACTCCCACTTAGATACACATCCCTCAAGTCATCTAAGTGATACTTGATCCAAGTCAACTAAACCATGTCCAATCATCACGTGAGATGGAGTAGTCATCAATGGTGAACATCTCTATGTTGATGATATCTACTATATGATTCACGTTCGACCTTTCGGTCTCCAGTTTTCAGAGGCCATGTCTGTACATGCTAGGCTCGTCAAGTTTAACCCGAGTATTCCGCATGTGCAAAACTGTCTTGCACCCCTTGTATGCGAACGTAGAGTCTATCACACTCGATCATCACGTGGTGTCTCGAAACGAAGAACTTTCGCAACGGTGCATACTCAGGGAGAACACTTATACCTTGAAATTTTAGTTAAGGGATCATCTTATAATGCTACCGCCGTACTAAGAAAAATAAGATGTAAATAAGATAAACATCACATGCAATCAAAATATGTGACATGATATGGCCATCATCATCATGTGCTATTGATCTCCATCTTTAAAGCATCGTCATGATCTCCATTGTCACCGGCTCGACAACTTGATCTCCATCGTAGCGTCGTGGTCGTCACGCCAACTATTGCTTCTATAACTATTGCTAACGCATAGTGATAAAGTAAAGCAATTACATGGTGTTTGCATTTCATACAATAAAGCGACAACCATAAGGCTCCTACCAGTTGTCGATAACTTCTACAAAACATGATCCTCTCATACAACAACGTATATCACATCATGTCTTGACCATATCACATCACAACATGCCGTGCAAAAACAAGTTAGACGTCCTCTACTTTGTTGTCGCAAGTTTTACGTGGCTGCTACGGGCTTCTAGCTAGAACCGTTCTTACCTACGCATCAAAACCAAAACGGTGATTTGTCAAGTTTGCTGTTTTAACCTTCAACAAGGACGACCGCAGTGAAATTTGATTCAACTAAAGTTGGAGAAATAGACACCCACCAACCACCTTTATGCAAAGGTAGTTGCATGTCTGTCGGTGAAACCGGTCTCATGAACGTGGTCATGTAAGGTTGGTCCAGGCTGCTTCATCCAACAATGCCACCGAATCAAAATAAGACATTGGTGGTAAGTAGTATGACGATCACCGCCCACAACTCTTTGTGTTCTACTCGTGCATATCATCTACGCATAGACCTAGCTCGGATGCCACTGTTGGGAAACATAGCATGCAATTTCAAAAAAAATTCCTATGCTCACGCAAGATCTATCTAGGAGATGCATAGCAATGAGAGGGGGAGAGTGTGTCCATGTACCCTCGTAGTCCAAAAGTAGAAGTGTTTGACAACGTGGTTGATGTTGTCAAACTTCTTCTTGTTTCGACCGATCAAGCACCAAACATGCGGCACCTCCGAGTTCTCCACACGTTCAGCTCAATGACGTCCCTCGAACTCTTGATCCAGCAAAGTATCGAGGCAGGGTTCCATCAGCATGATGGCATGGTGATAGTGATGGTGAAGTGATCCATGCAGGGCTTCGCCTAAGCACTACGAAGATATGACCGGAGGCATAAACTATGGAGGGGGCACCGCACACGGCTAACAATTGTTGGCGTGTGTTCTAGGCGCCCCTCCCCACGTATATATAGGTGGGAGGGGGAGGGTGGCAGCCATGGGGTGCCCCAAGTAGGAGGAATCCTACTTGGGGGCCTTGTCTAATTCGCCCCCCTTTCCCTTTTCACCGGAGGTGAAAGGAAAGAGGAGGGAGGAGGGAGGAGGGAAGGAAGGGGGAGGCTGAATCGCTCCCAATCGTTCTTCTCTTCCCCTTTCCTGGTGTGGCCCATATGGGGGGTGCAGCAACCCCTATTGGCTGCTGTGTTTCCCCTCTTGACCCATTGCCCATATAGTTTGCCCC
>NC_041381.1:302266181-302292869 GCF_002162155.2 Triticum dicoccoides
CCCCTTCCGGTGACCCGGTATGTACCTGGTACCCCCGGAACACTTCTGGTATCTGAATACTATTATCCTATATAACAATCTTCACCTCTCGACCATTTTGAGACTCCTCGTCATGTATGTGATCTCATCCGGGACTCTAAATAACATCCGGTCACCAAATCACATAACTCATATAATACAAAATCGTCATCGAATGTTAAGCGTGCGGACCCTACGGGTTCGAGAACTATGTAGACATGACCGAGACACCTCTCTGGTCAATAACCAATAACGGAACCTGGATGCTCACATTGGTTCCTACATATTCTACGAAGATCTTTATCGGTTGTACGGTAATGACAACATATGTTATTCCCTTTGTCATCAGTATGTTACTTGCCCGAGATTCGATCGTCGGTATCTTCATACCTAGTTTAATATCATTACCAGAAAGTCTCTTTACTCGTTCCGTAATACATCACCCTGCAACTAACTCTTTAGTCACTATGCTTGCAAGGCTTCTTATCATGTGTATTACCGAGAGGGCCCAGAGATATCTCTATGATACTCGGAGTGAAAAATCCTAATCTCGATCTATGCCAACCCAACAAACACCTTCAGAGATACCTGTAGAACATCTTTATAATCACCCAGTTACGTTGCGATGTTTGATAGCACACAAGACATTCCTCCGGTATCGAGGAGTTGGATAATCTCATAGTCAATGGAATATGTATATGACATGAAGAAAGCTATAGCGACAAAACTGAACAATCAATATGCTAAGCTAACGGATGGGTCTTGTCCATCACATCATTCTCCTAATGATGTTATCCCATTCATCAAATGACAACACATGTCTATGGTTAGGAAACTTAACCATCTTTGGTTAACTAGCTAGTCTAGTAGAGGCTTACTAGGGACACAGTGTTCTCTCTATGTATCCACACATGTATCAAGTTTCCGGTTAATACAATTCTAGCATGAATAATAAACATTTATCATGATATAAGGAAATATAAACTGACAACTTTATTATTGCCTATAGGGTATATTTCCTTCAGTGGACTTGCTTGGCCTCCTGGATGTCAAACCTCGGAAATGAAGCTTTAGGGGTAGCATCAATGAGTGGTGGATCGGCATCACCTGAGCCAGAGGTCACTCTAGGAAGGGCATGCCATCCTTGCTGATGTTGATCTCTTGGGATCTTTGGAAGGAATGCAACGTGGGGGTCTTTCGCAACACCATGATTCCATCGTTCTTGGTATGCAACATCAAAGAGAAAACTAGTTTGTGGGTACTCGCAGACGCCAAGTATTTGGGTTTTGTAATGCCTCTAGAGTGGTGACCTTTTTTCTTGTCCTTTGTTGGGCTTTGATACAAACTTCTCTCCTAATTAATAAAAGGCAAGCCTTTTGCCTCGTTTAAAAAAAATATCGACGCATGTGTGCCATGTGTTGGTCGACATTGTATGTAGTACTAGCAAATATTTTCATGCATTGCAGAGGGAGAATATTTATTTATACATCTAATTTACAGAAGAGAATAATGTAAAGGTCATTTTGCAGTTGAGAATTCCAGAGACTTCACACGACTTCCTCTGATAGTCTTCTTGGGGTGGTTTCGGGTAGTGTAGCCCTTCTGTATCACCCTTGTATCTTGCCTTGAGCTTGTGAGTTTTTTGTCGAGTTGTATGGTTTGGATGTTTGATTGATCGTTGCTTTATATATAAAGCATGGCGCGAGATTTTTTCTGTAAAGGTTATATCTAAAATCGAAAACATACACCAATAAAATATGAACATGGGTAAAATTTCAGATAGGAACCAAAATTTTAGATTCTTGTTGGATATGAACAAGGGTATGCTCCTCCTTCAAACCAGGTGATATAGGGATGTAGTACATTAGAAGGAGAATGAAAAACAATTCTACATGATGGTCCTTCAAACCAGATAATATAGGGATGTAGACACCAGAAGGAAAAAGAAAAAGTTCTAAGGGCATGTCCAATGCTGACCTACAAATTTTCTCCGACATCCTTCCGTAGATAGGGGGGACTAGTCCATGGACACGGATGCCAAAGGCGCCATCCAACGCTGCCCGTATACATTTCAAACAACTTTTCAACTAACCGGATGAAATTCATACAAACACGACAGATTTTCATATAAACCAGACGAGATTCATGCAAACACGGCGGATTTTTATTACATTTCAAACATTTGGAACAAAAAAAGTGGTCCAACCCTAAACCTATCCTACAATGGCGGCCGTCGTCCACTTCCTTTGTATTCCGCACCAGCGACCACGTACTCCATCTGCCGTCTCCATGAATGGCGGCGGGGTTCAAGACTCGTGAAGTGGAGGTGCGGTCTCCGATGAGGAAGAGTAGAACATGGGAGATGGACCGGCCCACCTGGGACACAAGGCCCTGCCGTCTCCCATGCCCTAATCATCCTCGGAGGAATTTGCGACCTGTCCATTGCCAAGGCCGATGGACGCGAGGTCGATGATGGACGTGGGCGGTCCATCACTTGAAGGAAATATGCCCTAGAGGCAATAATAAAGTTGTTATTTTATATTTCTTTATTCATGATAAAGGTTTATTATTCATGCTAGAATTGTATTAATTGGAAATTTAAATACATGTATGAGTACATAAACAAATATCGTGTCCCTAGTAAGCCTCTACTAGACTAGCTCGTTGATCAGAGATAGTTAAGGTTTCCTATCCTTAGACATGTGTTGTCATTTGATAATGGGATCACATCATTAGGAGAATTATGTGATGGACAAGACACATCTGTTAGCTTAGCATATCGATCATTCAGTTTATTGCTATTGCTCTCTTAAATGTAAAATACATATTCCTTCGACTATCAGATTATGCAACTCCCGGATACTAGAGGAATAACTTGTGTGCTATGAAACGTCACAATGTAACTAGGTGATCATAAAGATGCTCTACAGGTATCTCCTAAGGTGTTTGTTGAGTTGGCATAGATCGAGATTAGGATTTGTCACTCTGAGTATCGGAGAGGTATCTCTGGGCCCTCTCGGTAATACACATCATAAGAAGCTGTGCAAGCAAAGTGACTAATGAGTTAGTTGCAAGATGGTGTATTATGGCACGAGTAAAGAGACTTTCCAGTAACGAGATTGAACTAGGTATGCAGATACCGATGATCGTATCTTGGGCAAGTAACATACAGATGGACAAAGGGAATTACATCTGTTGTGATAAGGTTCGACTGATAAAGATCTTCATAGAATATGTAGGAGCCAATATGGGTATCCAGGTTCCGCTATTGGTTATTGACCGAAGAGGTGTGTCAGTCATGTCTACACAGTTCTCGAACCCGTAGGGTCCGCACGCTTAACGTTCGTTGACGATTTAGTGGTATATGAGTTATATTATTTGGTGACCAAATGTTGTTCGGAGTCCCAGATGAGATCACATACATGACGAGGAGCTCTGGATTGGCCTGGAGGTAAAGATTGGTATATAGGACGATGGTATTCGGACACTAGAAGTGATTTGGAGTGTACCGGGTAGTCATCGGAATACCAGAGGGGGTATTAGGACACCCCCGGGAGGGTAATGGGCCTATTGGGCCATTAGAGGGGAGCACACTAGCCCACAAGGGGCTGGTGCACCCCCTATGGTGGTCAGCCAAGTGGGAGAAAGGAAAGGGTGGGATTCGGCCTCTCCCTTCCTTCCCTCTTCCCCCCTTTCCTTTCCCCTTCCAGCAAATGTGGTAAGGGGGGCGCCACTTGGGAAGGACCCCAAGTAGGATTCGGCCTACTTGGGGACGCCTCCTGGCTGCTCCCTTCTCCCCCACCTATATATATGTGGGAGGGGGCGCCACACGTAACCACGACGGTCTCTTAGCCATGTGCGGCGCTCCCTCCACCGTTTACACCCTCAGTCATATTTTCCAGTGCTTAGGCGAAGCTCTGTGGAGATAGCTTCACCTTCACTGTCACCATGCTGTCGTGCTGTCGGAACTCATCCACTACTTCGCTGTCTTGCTGGATCAAGAAGGCGAGGATGTCACCGAGCTGAACGTGTGATGAACGCGGAGGTGCCGTACGTTTGGTACTCGATCGGTTGGCTCACGAAGAAGTTTGACTACATCAACCGCACTACTAAACGCTTATGCTTACGGTCTACGAGGGTACGTAGACACACTCTCCCCCTCATTGCTATGCATCTCCTTGATAGATCTTGCGTGTGCGTAGAATTTTTTTTGCTTTCCATGCAACGTTTCCCAACAGTGGTATCAAAGCTAAGTCTATGCGTAGATGATATGCATGAGTAGAACACAAAGAGTTCTGCATGGGCGGTGATATCATACTGCTTACCACCAATGTCTTATTTTGATTCCGCGGTATTGTGGGATGAAGTGGCTCAGACCAACCTTACATGACCACGCACATGAGACTAGTTCCTCTGACTGACATGCAACTAGTTTTGCATAAAAGGTGGCTAGCGGGTGTCTGTTTCTCCTACTTTAGTTGAATCGATTTTGACTATGGCCAGTCCTTGAAGAAGGTTAAAACAGCAAACTTGATAAATCACCGTTGTGGTTTTTCCATAGTTAAGAACGGTTCTTGCTAGAAGCCCGTAGTAGCCACGTAAAACTCGCAACAACAAAGTAGAGGACGTCTAACTTGTTTTTCCAGGGCATGTTGTGATGTGGTATGGTCAAGATATGATGTGATATATGTTGATGTATGAGATGATAATGTTTTGTAATATCGACAACCGGCAGGAGCCTTAGGGTTGTCTCTTTATTGTATGGAGTAGAAGCGCCATGTATAATTGCTTTACTTTATTGCTATGCTTAGCAATAGTTGGCGAGACGACCCCGATGCAACGATGGAGATCAAGGTGTCGAGCCGGTGACGATGTTGATCATGACGATGCTTTGGAGATGGAGATCAAAAGCACAAGATGATGATGGCCATATCATGTCACATATTTTGATTGCATGTGATGTTTATCCTTTATGCATCTTATCTTGCTTAGTATGGCGGTAGCATTATAAGATGACCCCTTCACTAAATATCAAGATAAAAGGTGTTCTCCCCGAGTATGCACCGTTGCCAAAGTTCACCGTTTCGAAGCACCTCGTGTTGATCGGGTGTGATAGACTCTACGTTCACACACAATGGGTGTAAGACAGTTTTGCACATGCAGAATACTTGGGTTAAACTTGACGAGCCTAGCATGTACAAACATGGCCTCAGAACACTAGAGACCAAAAGGTCGAACATGAGTCATATAGTAGGTATGATCAACATAGAGATGTTCACCATTGATGACTACCCCTTCTCACGTGATGATTGGACATGGGTTAGTTTATTTGGATCATGTATCACTTAGATAACTTGAGGGATGTTTAGTTAAGTGGGAGTTCCTTATTAATTTGATTAATTGAACTTAGTTTATCATGAGCTTAGTCTTATAGTTTTGCATATCTATGTCGTAGATCAATGGCCCGAGCTACTGTTCTAAATTTTAATGCATTCCTAGAGAAATATAAGTTGAAAGATGATGGTAGCAACTACACGGACTGGGTCCATAACTTGAGGATTATCCTCATTGCTGCATAAAAGAATTATGTCCTTGAAGCACCGCTAGGTGAAAGGCCTGCTGCAGGAGCTACTGCAGATGTTATCAACGTCTGGTAGACCCGATCTGATGACTACTCAATAGTTCAGTGTGCCATGCTTTACAGCTTAGAACTGGGACTTCAAAGACGTTTTGAACGTCATGGAGCATATGAGATGTTCCAAGAGTTGAAGTTAATATTTCAAGCAAATGCCCGAGTTGAGAGATATGAAGTCTCCAACAAATTCTATAGATGCAAGATGGAGGAGAACAGTTCTGTCAGTGAATACATACTCAAAATGTCTGGGTATCATAACCACTTGACTTGGCTGGGAGTTGATCTTGCAGTTGATAGTGTTATTGACAGATTTCTTCAACCACTGCCACCAAGCTACAAAGGTTGCGTGATGAACTATAATATGCTAGGGATGAATAAAACGATTCCTGAGCTCTTCACAATGCTTAAGGCCACGAAGGTAGAAATCAAGAAGGAGCATAAAGTGTTGATGGTTAACAAGAGCACTAGTTTCAAGAAAAATGTAAGGGAAAGAAAGGGAACTCCAAGAAGAATGGCAAGCAAGTTTCCACTCCTGGGAAGAAGCCTAAAGCTGGACCCAAACCTGAAATTGAGTGCTTCTACTGCAAAGGGACTGGTCACTAGAAGCTGAACTGCCCGAAAGACTTGCCGGATAAGAAGCATGGCAAAGTGAACAAAGGTATATTTGATATACATGTTATTGATGTGTACCTTACCAATGCTCGTAGTAGCGCCTAGGTATTTGATACTGGTTCGGTTGCTAATATTTGTAACTCGAAACATGAGCTACTGAATAAACGAAGATTGGCTAAGGACGAGGTGATGATCCACATCGGGAATGGTTCCAAGGTTGATGGGATCACCGTCGGCATGCAGCCTCTACATCTACCTTCGGGATTAGTTTTAGACCTGAATATTTATTATTTGGTGCCAGTGCTGTGATAACCCAGAAGTATAGGGGATCAGTTGTAGCCTCTTTCGATAAGTAAGAGTGTCGAACTCAACGAGGAGCTAAAGGTAGCACAAATATTCCCTCAAGTTCTATCGACCACCGGTACAACTCTACGCATGCTTAACGTTCGCTTTAACTAGAACAAGTATGAAACTAGAAGTACTTTGTAGGTGTTGTAGGATAGGTTTGCAAGAAAATAAAGAACGTGAAAATAGAAGTTAGGTGCTGTTTAGATAAACAAACAATCAAGTTAGTTTAACGAGTGTGGAAAAGTGGTGGAAGGAGTAGCGAAATTGTCCCTAAGCAATTGACTACGTTACTAGACCGATAGCAAGTTTTATGTGTGAGAGGCCACTGCTAGCATGTCATTCCTTACTTGGAATTCAGTGCACCTATGATTTGAACTATTAGCAAGTATCCGCAACTACTAACGTTCATTAAGGTAAAACCCAACCATAGAATTAAGATATATATTGGTCCCCCTTCAATCCCGTATGCATCAATTTCTATGCTAGGTTGAAGCTGCTATCACCCTTGCCCTCCAATACATAGTCCTATCAACATACAACTAACCCTATGTTGTGATCCACACGCACGCTGATATGATGGGCACCAAAGGACAACAACATAACCACAAGCAAATTAAACCAATCATAGCAATTCACCAATCACCGATAGGACAACAAAAATCTACTCAGACATCATAGGATGGCAACACATCATTGGATAATAAGATGAAGCATAAAGCACCATGTTCAAGTAGAGGGTACAACGGGTTGCGGGAGAGTGAACCGCTATAGATAGAGGGGGAAGGTGATGGAGGTGTTGGTGAAGATGACAGAGTTGTTGGAGTAGATCACCGTCACACGATGGTTGCCCCGACGGCGTTCCAGTGCCACTGTGATAGAGGGGGAGAGAGCCCCCCTCCTTCTTCTTCTTCCTTTACCTCTCCTAGATGGGAGGAGGGTTTCCCCTTTGGTCCATGGCCTCCATGGTGTGGAGGGGCAGGAGCCCCTTCAAGATTAGATCTCTCTCTGTTTCCTTGTGTTTCTGCGTTCCCGTTTTCTGGCCTTTCACCGTTTCTTAAATTCCCGGAGATCCACTCCGATTGGGCTGAAATTTTAACACGATTTTTATCCGGATATTAGCTTCCTTGCATCCCAAGGATACCTACAACCAACCTTTTAGGTGGCCACAAGCCCCCTGGCCACGCCCTGGGTAGGGGGGCGCGCCCCTAGGGCTTGTGGGCCCCTCGGGCACTGCCTTGCATTGATTCCACTTCGCAAAATTCACATATATTCCAAAAAATCTCCGTAAGTGTTTTTCATGTTTGGACTTCGTTTGTTATGGATTTTCTACGAAAGAAAAAACATGCAACAAACATGAACTGGCACCGGGCACTGGATCAATATGTTAGTCCAAGAAAAACATATAAATTGTTGCCAAAAGTATGTAAAAGTGGTTGAATATTGGCATGGAACAATAAAAAATTATAGATACGACGGAGACGAATCAATATCCCCAAGCTTAATTCCTGCTTGTCCTCGAGTAGGTAAATGATAAAAAAGATAATTTTTGATGTGGAATGCTACCTAGCATAATCTTGATCATATATTCTAATCATGGCATGAATATTAAGACACGAGTGATTCAAAGCAATATTCTATCATTTGACTTTAAGACAATAATACTTCAATCATACTAATAAAGCAATCATGTCTTCTGAAATAACATGGCCAAAGAAAGTTATCCCTACACAATCATATAGTCTAGCCATGCTCCAACTTCATCACACAAAGTATTTCATCATGCACAACCCCGATGACAAGACAATCAATTGTTCCATACTTTTAATGTTCTCAAGCCTTTTCAACTATCATGCAATACATGAGCGTGAGCCATGGATATAGCACTATAGGTGGAATAGAATATGATGGTGGAGGTTGTGTGGAGAAGACAAAAAGGAGAAAGGCTCATGCCGATGCGGCTAATCAATGGGCTATGGAGATGCCCATCAATTTATGTCAATGCAAGTGAGTAGGGATTGCCATGCAATGGATGCACTAGAGCTATAAGTGTATGAAAGTTCAAAAGAAAACTAAGTGGGTGTGCATCCAACTTGCTTGCTCACGAAGACCTAGGGCAATTTGAGGAAGCCCATCGTTGGAATATACAAGCCAAGTTCTATAACAAAAAATTCCCACTACTAATATACGAAAGTGACAACATAGGAGACTCTCTATCATGAAGAACATGGTGCTACTTTGGAGTACAAGTGTGGAGAAAGGATAGTAGCATTGCCCCTTCTCTCTTTTTCTCTCATTTTTTGTTTTGGGCTCTTTGGCCTCTTTTTTAATTTTTTTAATTTGGGCTTCTTTGGACTCTTTTATTTTTTTAAAGTCCAGAGACTCATGCCAACTCTTGAGGGAATCATAGCTTCCATCATCCTTTCTTCGCATGGGATAATGCTCTAATAATGATGATCATCACACTTTTATTTACTTACAACTCAAGAATTACAACTCGATACTAGAACAAAGATATGACTATATGAATGCGTCCCGCGGTGTATCGGGATGTGCAATGATCTAGCGTAGCAATGACATCAAAAACAGACAAGCCATGAAAACATCACGCTAACTATCTTACAATCATGCAAAGCAATATGACAATGATGGTGCGTGTCATCATAAACAGAACGGCGGAAGTTGCATGGCAATATATCTCGGAATGGATATAGAAATGCCATAATAGGTAGGTATGGTGGCTGTTTTGAGGAAGGGAATATGGTGGGTTTAATGCACCAGCGAAAGTTGCACAGTACTAGAGAGGCTAGCAATGGTGGAAGGGTGAGAGTGCAAATAATCCATGGACTCAACATTAGTCATAAAGAACTCACATACTTATTGCAAAAAATTATTAGCCATCGAAGCAAAGTACTAATACGCATGCCCATAGGGGGATAGATTGGTTGGAAAAGAACATAGCTCGTTCTGGACTGCCACTCATAAGGAAGACAATCAAAAAATAAATCATGCTCTGACTTCATCACATAACGGTTCACCATACGTGCATGCTTCAGGAATCACAAACCTTAACACAAGTATTTCTACCAATCCACAATTACTCACTAGCATGACTCTAATATCACCATCTTTATATCATAAAACTATTGCAAGGAATCAATCATATCATATTCAGTGATCTACAAGTTTTGTGTAGGATTTTATGACTAACCATGTGAATGACCAATTCCTGTCAACTCTCTAAATAGATATAAGTGAAGCATGAGAGTTTAGTTCTTTCTACAAAAGATATTGCCATGCTCTAACAAATATAAGTGAAGCAAAATAGCATTCTACAAATGGCGGTTTTCTATGTGTAGAGAAACAAACAATCCAAACATCAAATGATATAAGTGAAGCACATGAAGCATTCTATAAAGCCATACTCAAAAGATACAAGTGAAGTGCCAAGAGCATTCTATAAATCAACCAAAGACTATCTCATACCAGTATGGTGCATAAAAGAAAAAGGGGAAATAAACACAAAAGACGCTCCAAGAATTTACGCATATCATGTGACGAATAAAAATATAGCTCCAAGTAAAATTACCGATGGTCATTAGAATAAAGAGGGGATGCTTTCCTGGGCATCCCCAAGGTTAGTTGCTTGGGAGTCCTTGAATATTACCTTGGGGTGCCTCGGGCATCCCCAAGCTTAGGCTCTTGCCACTCCTTATTTCTTCATCCATTGTGATCTCACCCAAAACATGAAAACTTCAATCACACAAAACTTAACAAAACCCCTCATGAGATCCGTTAGTATAATAAAGCAAATCACCACTTTAAGTACTATTGTGAACTCATTCCAAATATATATTAGCATTATATCTAATGTATTCCAACTTCACCATGGTTCATACCCCCAGATACAACCCATAGATTCATCAAAATAAGAGAACAATGCATAGAAAACAGAATCTATCAAGAACAGAACAGTCAGTAGTAATATGAACATCTACCATACTTTTGTAACTCCAAAAATTGTAAAAAATTAGGAAAACATAAAAAATTGTATAGAAGTACTGTGTAAAAATTTCAGCAACTTTCGACATTCCTGTAAAAAAATGTAAATTCACGCGCTACAGTCAAAGTTTCTGTTTATCCACTTCACATACCAGACAAGCAATCTAATCATCCTAAAGGCAAATCTGGGCACATTATTTTTATAATACAATGGATTTGTACAAAGGGGATAATTATTTTTGTTGAACAGTTTCTATAATTCAAGATTCACAAAGTTTCCATGGGCATTCACAAATTTCAAGGAGCCCCCGCTTCAACGGTGCTCGTCTTTCTTACTTTCACTTTTTGAAAAGTTTTAGGTTCCCCTCTATATTTTTTTGTTTTAAAACTTTATAAACTCACACAACAGAATATGACTCTCTAAAACTTTCGGGTTGTCTCCATGGCAGCGCTTTCTTTAAATCCATTAAGCTAGCCATATAGTGCTCAAGTAATGGATCCACCCCGATCCCATGGTATATCAAAGCCAATTTTAGTTAACAATGATTTTTAATTTAGTAGTGAGCACAAAGTAACATAAATCATGCAACAACGAAGTCTAAATCTCTTCCTTTGCATCGGCATGTCATAAAAGAACAATTCATGCACATCGAGTAAAGGCCAATAAATAGTATAAGCAGTTTCTTGCAATTTTATCGTATTGGAAACATAGAGAGGCGGAGATGTAGTTCCTCTCTCGTAATAATTGCAAATAGGAGCAGCAAGCACATGCATATTATATTATCAAAATCATCATTTGTAATGGTAAAACGCAACCCATCAATATAATCCTTAATAAGTGCAAACTTCTCCAGTATAGTGTAGTTGGGAGAATTCAAAAAGATAATAGGACTATCATGAGTGGGTGCAATAGTAACAGTTTCATTCTTAACATAAGGAACTATAGCAAGTTCATCTCCATAAACAAAATTCATATTGGCATCATGGCCAGAAGCATAGCAAGCATGAAGTTCATCAAAAAGGGATATTTCAAACGAATCCAAGGGATCATAGCATTCATCCTTCGGTAAGCACGAAGGGAAATTAAACAATGTATGGGATAAAGAGTTACTCTCATTAGAAGGTGGGCACGATTGATCAATCTGCTCTTCCTTCCTTTGTTCTTTGCTCTCCTCCTCATCTTTTTCATCTAATGAACTCACAGTGTAATCAATTTATTCTTCCACAGATTCCTGCAAAATATCAGTCTCTTCTTGGACAATGGAGACTTTCTCAATAAACTCATTAATATAAACATTATATTCATAATTCTCATAGCAGTATAGCTTAATTTTTAGGTCTGTAAACCGCATCATCAAGATTTTCACACTTTTCAAACAAAGATTCAATTTCATAAGCACCCTTAAAAGCAACAAATTCTTCTATTCGTTCCACATCATAGTAATCATATATACCATTAGCATAAGAAGCCAAGGTTTTATTATCATTAAATTTACAGGAAAAGGGAAGGTGTGGAGCCTTCATCCTAGAGCAACAACTATAATCATATCATCGACATAAATTCCAAGCATACCAATGCAACATATGAATTTGATCCCGTAATTGTTTCCCTTCTAGAGTCAAGCAATAATCCCTAAAGAATTCACGTTGATCCAACAGGTCTCCCATTATCAAGTTGAACGGGGTTTTCTCAGGATTATCAAAGTAGTGTTTAATATTTTCCACATAACGAGCATCGAAGGTTTTAGGAGGTTCCCCATCTCCATAAGTAGCAAGTACACCTAATTTTTTTGGTATTTCGTGTTCCATATCCATAACTAAAGATAGACAAAAACTTAGAACAGAAAACGAAATCTATTTAGTGATAAAGCAAACAAGCACACACACACACATGAGTATATTGACCCCACGCTATTGCTCCCCGGCAACAACGCCAGAAAAGGGTCTTGATAACCCACAAGTATAGGGGATCAGTTGTATCCTCTTTCGATAAGTAAGAGTGTCGAACCCAACGAGGAGCTAAAGGTAGAACAAATATTCCCTCAAATTCTACCGACCAGCGATACAACTCTACGCACGCTTAATGTTCACTTTACCTAGAACAAGTATGAAACTAGATTGTAGGTGTTTTAGGATAGGTTTTGCAAGAAAATAAAGAACGTGAAAATAAAAGCTAGGTGCTGTTTAGATAAAGAAACAATTAAGTTAGTTTAATGAGTGTGGAAAAGTGGTGGAAGGAGTTGCAGAATCGTCCCTAAGCAATAGACTACATTACTAGACCGATAGCAAGTTTTATGCGGTCGAGGCCACTACTAGCATGTCATCCCTTACTTGGAATTCTATGCACTTATGATTGGAACTATTAGCAAGAATCCGCAACTACTAGCGTTCATTAAGGTAAAACCCAAGCATGGCATTAAGATATATTGGTCCCCCTTAAATCCCGTATGCATCAATTTCTATGCTAGGCTGAAGCTGCTATCACCCTTGCCCTCCAATACATTTTCCTATCAACATACAACTAACCCTATGGTGTGATCCACACACGCGCTCATATGATGGGCACAAAAGGACATGAACATAACCACAAGCAAATTAAACCAATCTTAGCAATTCACCAACCACCGATAGGACAACAAAAATTGAATCAGACATCATAGGATGGCAACACATCATTGGATAATAATATGAAGCATAAAGTACCATGTTCAAGTAGAGGGTACAACGGGTTGCGGGAGAGTGGACCGTAGTAGATAGATGTGGGAAGGTGATGGAGGTGTTGGTGAAGATGACAGAGTTGTTGGAGTAGATCGCCGTCACACGATGATTGCCCCTGCGGCGTTCCGGCGCCACCAGGAGAGAGGGGGGGTTCTTCTTCGTCCTTGACCTCCCCCTAGATGGGAGGAGGGTTTCCCCTCTGGTACATGGCCTCCATGGCGGTGGAGGGGTGGGAGCCCCTCCGAGATTGGATCTCTCTCTCTCTCTCTCTCTCTCTCTCTGTGTGTGTGTGTGTGTGTGTTTCCTTCTGTTTCTGCGTTCCCATTTTCTGGCCTTTTCAACGTTTCTTAAATTCCCGGAGATTCATTACTCCGATTGGGCTGAAAGTTTAACATGATTTTTATCCGGATATTAGCTTCCTTGCGTCTGAAGGACACCTCCAATTGACCTTCAAGTTGGCCACAAGCCCCCTGGCCGCGCCCTGGGTAGGGGGCACGCCCCTGGGGCTTGTGGGCCCCTCGGGCACTGCCTTGCGTTGATTCCAATTCACAAAATTCACATATATTCCAAAAAAATCTCCGTAAGTTTTTATCGCGTTTGGACTTCATTTGATATAGATTTTCTGTGAAACAACAAATATGCAACAAACAGGAACTGACACTGGGCACTTGATCAATATGTTAGTCCAAGAAAATCATATAAATTCTTGCCAAAAGTATGTAAAAGTGGTAGAATATTGGCATGGAACAATAAAAAATTATAGATACGAAGTAGACGTATCACGTTGAACATGAACATGGATCTTGTTTATTGCGAGACGGTTATTCATTTAAATCGAAGAATAATGACTACAAAAAAATAAATTCCACGATGATATGTGTTTGTCACAGTAGGTCACGTTTTCTGTCATGTATGTACGTCCATGATGATTTTATGACAGAATCAAGATAGCCATACGTGTCCTGTCGTAGAAGTGTTCCATGACAATACCAAAATCATCATCACGGACGTGTTCACTTCCATGACGATAAATGACGCGTCATGAAAGTGCTTTCGTTAAGGGTAACCGACACGTGGCATCCACCATAACGTGTCGCCGTTAAGCTATCGGGTCCAGTTTTGAATCTGATAACCCGTTAACAGCCTGGACCAATGGGGATTTTCCATGTGTAAAACTCTCATTAGCCGAAGCAAACACGTGTCATCTCGTCATTGGGTCAGATAGGCGCCTATGATATGTTGAAACGTGCGACAGCTCAACACTGCCCCATTTAGCTTACAAAGGCCGACCTGTTTGACTTGGTCAAAAGTTAGCGGGCTGGCCCATGAAAAGCCTGTTAACAGTCTGTTCGCATATAGCCCATTTTATGGCCCAGTAACTCACGACCCATTAGGGCCTTCCCAAAATTGGCCCAATAGCATCATGTGGGCCGTCGAATATAACACCAGCCCATTTCACTTCCGGCCCATGTATGGCCCACGACGTCTTTCGGCCCATGTGAGGCCTTTCGTATATTTAGGCCCTTTAGTAGCCCACGGTTACTCTGGCCCATAATGAATAGTAAATTTCTTTATACCCATTAACGACCCATGATTCACATGGGCCGTTTCCAGCCCATGTTAGCTTTCTGCCTACTGACGGCTCATACGTTCTTGGGCTCCTTTCTAGCCCTCGATTACTTCCGGCCCGTTACTGGCTTGTTCCCCTAATGGGACAAATTTGGCCCGTGGTTAGAATCGGCCCGTTTGTGTCTTGTTAAACCATTGCGCCATTTCCAGCCCGTCCTATATTCTGGCCCATTAACGACCCATTATGCCTGTGACAGAATTAAGCCTTTGCTGTCTTTCGGCCTGTTAACGGCCCGTTACCGTGCTGACCCAATACCAATTACACCCTTTTACAGCCCATGTGGACCCATTTATCCGACGTCCCGAGGCCCACTGATTCTGCGGCCCATTGGAGGTCCATTTATCCAACGGCCCGTGGGAGGCCCATGGATCCTAGGGCCTGTAGCAAGGTCAAGGTTACCACAGTCCGTATATGGCCCATGGATGTTGCGGCCACTAGCAAACCAGGGAAAAAGAAGACTAGGAAATAAATAAGCTAGAAACTAACACTAGGCTATAAAGGCGATCGCACAGATTACATCCACTGGGCATCAAAGTTCGCCACCAGTGCAAGTATAGGGAACACCTTACACTATACAAAAATGGCTTGCAGTTTTGTTCAGCCGGTGGCTACACGTTAAGAACAAATTTTGTATCACAACAAAACAAATTACAACCATAAAACAAGAGGAAGGTTGGCATAAAAGTTAACAGTCTGGCAGATAAATGCACCACTAGAAGTTCAGATGCTCAGTTCATTTGACCTGATAGTTACGTTTTCATGATGTACTGTCCGATGGAGCACCATAACATTCGCCTTCATTTCTCCTAGGCTCCTGAACAACATAGCAAATGTCTGATATTTTGGTTTCAAAACCATGCATATCTTGACGACATCGAACAATGGTTGCCCTTGTTTCACAAAGGGTCTCTGCTAGGGAATGGACTTGTGTCTGGAGCGCAGATATAACATCGTTTTGAGCTTGCATATCTTGATCATGAGGCAGTTTAGACGAGATTGCCTTAACAACCAACCCAGTATTACGCAGGAACATGCTTTTGGCACTGTTAGTGGATAGGTACTGACCCACTTCAGCAAGAGGTGACATTGCGGTTATAGTTGCCTCGTCACCTTCAGAAGGTGGCGGTTCCACCATTTTTTCCATAGCTTGCTGAAAAGTTGAGTTTTTACATTAGTAGTACGAGAAGAAGATATTAAGGAGGCAGCAAAACCAAACAAAATAGCTTTGGTCTATATACATAACTTATTCTGGTGAACCCGTGTAAAATATTAGTTGTATTTTACTGCAAAGTACATAATAAAATTAGGTTCCAAACATATGACCATGTACCATGGCTAATGTATTGTCTATTTCTTCACATTGTATTGACAGCTAAGGATAAAGAGACAAAGTTTATAATATGGTAAGCATAGTATGACAGCAATTGTAACGTTGTGTGGGCAAGTCCAGCACGGAACTAGATTACATATCAAGATCAAAGGAACATCACTCCTCTCTTTTAAACCTTGCAAGGTGCAATGTTACCCTAAGACAATTGTGTATAAAATTGAAAAGAGTAATAGACATTGGCTGCAAACTATGCAGTTCGATGCACAAATCAGAGTAAGTAGTAGTTAAAAGGCATGAGGATTAAGGACTTACAACAATGGCTTTGATTGGTGTAGTCATGCCCTTCATCTTGCTGGTTTGACAGTCCTTGAAGATTTCCACAACCTTTGGTTCAGGTACTTTTTGGTCCTTGCAGGCTTTCCTCTACATTTGGAACAAGTCAATATAGATATGATAATATGGCACATCGAAAAGAGTGAAATAGCAGCTAATTACAAGAGCCTTGCAGTGTGCAATATAGCTGCGAGATCATGTCGTCTATTCGAATTTCACTTTCGTACGGTTGGCCTTGTTCTTTGAATAGTTCACCTACAAGAAGATAGATTTGTGAGGCACATGTGTAAATAGGAGTTCAACATGTGATTTGATCGCATATATATAGCATACTTGATACATTGGATCAGACCAGTGTTTAACAAGGCCACTCCAGTCTTCATCCGGTATATTTTCGACTAGAGATGTTTGGGCAAGTTCACTGTTAGCCTTGCCTTCAAAGTGAGTTTTCCTCAAGTTATACCGATACTGTCGCATAGCAGACTTGAAAACATGGGTGCAAGCTTGTCTGGTTCCATCATCTTGGCTATCCAACTTGAACCTCATCTGTTGAAAATTATGGGAGTCTCATTATTAGCAACCTAGAAAGTATGGGACAGAGCAAGAAAATATTACTAGTTTCCATACATAACCATACTTATAGATAAGTGGTCGAGGAAGGTATTGAACTGGGCTTCGTCTTTATCATTCCTGTACTGAATCCATGTTGGGAGGATATGTGCATGACACCTAATGGCAAACCGCTGCCTCTGATACTAACTTGGTTGACTCTGTAGCATCACGTGGACTTTTTAAACCTGCCTCAAAACGGATCTCCATTCTTCCTCCTCTGGATTTAGTTAACCTATCGAGCATTATCCCTGATGTTTGTTTCCTCTTGCGCCTAGGTGCTAGTCCAACATCGAACATAGGAAGTGTTAGTGTACATCAAACTGTGAGACTACATATAAAGAAGCATGCAGCTGTAACTTGACTCCATCATATACCTTCTTGCTGTTGAAGCTCACAAGGTTCATCTGATCTTGCAAACTCGTGTTGTGTCAATAGTGCTTTGGAAGTAGTGTCAGGTGGCAAGGGAGCTTGGGAACGTGCTGCTAGCTGAGTTGACAAACGAGTAACTCATGTACCTGGTGGTACTGCGGAAGGTGTTGCAACAACTATGGCTGTCGCTGCTTGTTTGCTGGCAGCTATTAGTTTATGTTTGGCTTGTTTTGCAGCTCGTGTAGCACGAGATACCGCGTTTGTACAAATTTCCAATGGACTTTGACCTTCTATTGCACCATCTGTACCAGCAAAATCTGCATAATTGTTCCGCTTCTGTTTCCATGTGTCCTTAGTACTAACACCATCCCCTGTCATTCTGTGTTCCTTCCTCTTTCTCTGTGCCATGTTAAGTCAAGGCGACAAGAAAAAGGAATAAAAATTTAGTTCTTCAGAACAAATTGATGCATGATACAAACAAACCGAACTTTGATGTTAGACAACCACATGATAGTAGGATGTAATATGTACGAAAACCAGGACGTCATGAGATAATCAGAACTATGATGTGTAAACTAAGCAGAAGGCATTTCAATAAATTACAACCAATGCAATGGAAGGTAGATACCATATGAAAGATGCTACAAATATTGCTCTGCCAAGTTAACAATGTCTCGTCATAACTGTCATTTAAACAAATGTGAAGCAGTACAAGAAATAAATCAAATGCAAGATGCAAACAACATCACACTACCAAGTTAAAGGTCTCTCCTCATTAGTGTCATTGCATATTCACAGCTTATGATGTGTTAACTAAGTAGAAGGCATTTCAACAAATTAGAAGCAATGAAAGCTAGACACCATATGTAAGACGCAACGAATATCACTCTACCAAGTTAAAACTGTCTCGTCATTAGTGCCATTTCAACATATTAGTACGAGAAGCTAGAAAATAATGCAAGATGTAAACTATATCAGACTCCCAAGTTAAACGTGTCTTGTGAAAAGTGATTGTTGCAGGTTACACAATAGTAGTACTTTGATGTAAGAACATGGTGTGATAGACAGATATTGTATGTTCTAGAAACAGGAGCGCGTGTCTTATTCACAAGTATAATGTGTAAAGTAAGCAGATGGTATTCAACAAAATTAGAAGCAATACAAGCTAGAAATCATACATAACATGCAACCACATGTAATAGTGCCATGTTAGAGGGAGAATCTATGATGATGGACAAGGGGGGACGTGCTCATCACCAACACAACTACTTTGAGTGTCTATGCATGTTTTGTCTTCCAAATTTTGTTGAGGGGACGGCCGAGTAGAATGTGTAGAGGCCCTCTATTTGGAAGAAGCGCATTTATCGACTGCCTTGCTAATTTCCTTCTGCTCTATTGATTTTGCATTGTCAAGTAAAAACGACAAGAAAAAGCAATAAAATTCACTCTTCAGAACTCATTCATGCATGATATTGACAATCACTACCTTGATGTAAGGCAAACACATGATACGAGGATGGAATATGTACGAAAAACAGGACGACATGGCATTATAACAACTATTTGTGTAAACTAAGAAGACGTAATTTAATCAAATACAAGCAATACAAGTGAGACACCGTATGCAACATGCAAGACAATATCACACTTCCTAGCTAGAGAAAGCACCTAGGATGCCGGTTTCGCCCGAAGACCGCCATCGGTCCCTGCCTTATTTTTTTCCTTCCTATTTCTTAATTGTATTGCCTTTGTCAAGTCAAACCCACAAGAAAAATGAATAAAAATTCACTTTTCAGAACTCATTGATGTAGGATGCTGACGAGCACTACTTTAATCTAAGGCGACCGCATGATAGGACGATTGAATTTGTAAGAAAAAAGGACATCATTGCATATTCACAACTATGATGTGTAAACTAAGCAGAAGACATTTCAACAAATTAGAAGCAATGAAACCTAGACACCATATGAAATATGCAACGAATATCACTCTACCAAATTAAAATTGTGTCGTCATAAGTGCCATTTCAACAAATTAGAAGTAGTACAAGCTAGAAAAGAATGCGAGATGTAACCTATATCACACTCCCAAGTCAAACGTGTCTTATGATAAGTGATTGTTGCAGGTTACACAACAGTAGTACTTTGAGGTAAGAACATGGTGTGATAGACAGATATTGTATGTTCTAGAAACAGGAACACATGTCTTATTCACAAGTATAATGTGTAAAGTAAGCAGATGGAATTCAACAAAATTAGAGCAATAAAAGCTAGACATCATACATAACATGCAACCACATATAACAGTGCCAAGTTATAGGGACCAACTATGATGGTGCACTAGGAGAGATGTGCTCATCATCAACACAGCTATGTTGAGTGTCTATGCATGTGTTGTCTTCCAAATCTTCTTGGGGGCGGGGGGCAGAGTAGAATCTGTAGAGGCCCTCCGTTTGGAAGGAGCACCTTTATTGATTTTGAGTTGTTAAGTAAAACCGATAAGAAAAAGCAATAAAATTCACTCTTCAGAACTCATTCGTGCATTATACTAACAATCACAACTTTGATGTAAGGCAAACACATGATACCAGGATGGAATATGTACGAAAAATAGGACGACATGGAATATTCACAACTATTTGTGTAAACTAAGTAGAAGCCATTTCAACAAATAAGAAGCAATGCAAGCTAGACACGACATGAAAGATGCAACCAATATGACTCTGTCAAGTTAAAAGCATCCCATCATAAATGGCGTTTCAACAAATTAGAAGCAGCGCATGCTATAAATCATATGAAAGATGCAACCAATATCACACTGCATATACTAAAGGTGTCTCATCATATTGATTGATGCGGGATACAACAGAAAACAATAGTTTTATGTAAGGACATGCTTAATAGACAGATGTACTATGTACTAAAAACAGGAAGGCATGTCACATTAATAGGTATAATGTACAAACTGAGCAGAATAGCACAGGGATGATCATGCTCACCACTTCTCCTGGCTCATGGCTTTTTAGTTGGCTTCCAGGTGATGCATGTCTGTGCTGGGCTTATCAATGGCTCGGCCAGTGTCCTGACTAGCTATTTTTCTTCTGGTGCTCCCTAGATGGTGGTTCATGTAAAAAATATCTTTCATTATCTTAATAAAGATCAACTTCGGACTTTCGAATACAAGCTAGACACCATATGCAACATGCAACCACATATGACACTGCGAAGTTAAAGCAAGCACCTGGAATGGTGGTTCATCGCAAGCGAGACCATTAACTCCAGAGCTACGTTTACCGTCTCCATCTGTTGAACATGCAACCTTTAAAGCGCTAAAACGTGTCTTGCCTGCCAACGAAGAAAACAGGAGCGACTTCTCTCTTTTATTTTGTGCTTCTGTCAACAGTTTGGCAGAGTCTGAAATGCCCATGCATAAAAAAATAGTGAGAGTGTGGGTGAAGTGTGTCCAGAACTAGTGCAGTGTAAAAGTAGCAGATAGCAGGTGGTTGAAAAATAAATGACAGGAGACATATGATAGTTCTACAACATTCCATGGCAAACAAAATTAGATTCTACTCCGTATGATTTTGTAATATATGAGCACGGGGATGGCTGGGAAATGCAAGTACTCCTCCAGCACACCACCACATGTGGTCCTATCAAAATAACAGTCGACTGAAAATAAATAGGTAAGTCGATTTTTTTATGAACCATCCGATCTACAAGGAACAGGCAGATGGCCTTCGTCTACCTCTCGCCAGTCACTGTGGACGATCTTTCTCGAACCGCAAGCGACCACTGGCCCAGACCCCTATCTCTGCCGCCTCGCCCTCCCCTCAACCTCACACCATCACCGTGCTTGGCAGCGCCCCCCGGCCATCCCTTTAAGCTCGGCCGACCTCCAGATCAAGCGCCAGTAGCTCCTAGGCCCCACACACCCCTAATATAAACACTGAGGCGCTGCTTCCCCGGCGTAATAGGCGGACTACCGCCTGTTATGCTGGGGAATGCGTCCTTTAATTGGGAATCAACTGACCAGGAATTGAAATCCAGGGGGTGACGGACCTATAGCTAAGGGGAAATAGTATATGAGGAGAAACCTTATGCATCTTGAGTTACTAGGAACATCTAGTATCAGGAAGAAGGTGTAGGAAGAAGCGGTCAACTAGTGTATTATGTGGGATGAATACCGTGCAAGCAGACCATTACATTTGCACGAATAAGGGAAGAGGAGTACCATTTCCGGTTGCCAGTGCTGTGTCCTCCTGATGTTGCAGCGATTTCTTGTTTTTACCGGGGAACCGATGTTTTGGAGGAGGGTCGAGCTTTGGACGAACCCAAGCCAAATTGTTGACTGTGTTGCGGTGCCGTCTATGGGTGGAGGGGAAGCAGATCCAAGGCGGCGAAGGATGGCGTAGCGGATGGCATAACGAGAACAGCTCCGGTGCGGTGGATGGTGGCGATGTTGGATTGGCAGTGGTTAGGCGAGGGACGGCGTGGTTGAACTGGCTCGGGTATGGCGCACGTCAGCATCCTGGAGGCAGCTCGGCCTCGGCTTCAACTACTAGCCGTGGAGGGTGTTGCGGTGGACGACGACGTCAGGGTATCAGCTCCAGTGTGATGGAGGAGGGCGGCGGTTGATGGGTGGGATGGGGTGGCAGACGTAGGACGCCGGGGTTTGGTGGCTGGTGGAGAGGTAGTTTTGGCGCCCACGGAGTACGAATGGGGAATCAGATTTGGGGGGGAGGGGAGCTAAGGGGGGAACCATGTTTTGGTCTGGGACACGCTTGTTTTTGGTTTTTTTGAATAGATGGGACACGCTTGTTTGAAATTTGGGGAAAGTACAAACTTTGCCCCCCTCTAAACTTCGGACCTACTACAGGTTGGGGGTAGGACGGTAATCCCAGGTGTCCCAATTAGTGGGCGGGAGCGATTTCGGCCGAGCGCATGTGTGCTTAGGTGGCCATGGTGTATGAATGTTTTTCGGAGGTGGTTGCGTGGCGTCTAGATGAAGCTACAAACCTACCCCGGTTTAGACCTTTGGACGTCGGATCGGTAGGTTTCATGGGTCGGAGTTATAAATGTAATTTCCTTCTACCAAACATTGGTCTCACGCGGTTTCGGGCGAGTAGAGGCTCTTTTGGCGCTTCGTTCCAAATTTTGAAACAGAAGCATTCACGTTTAGAGTACTCTTGAACTTTGAGGATTGACCTAAATAGACAATGTTAAATTTGACCTTGTATGTTTGAAACCCTCATTAAATTATGCGCTTCTTTTTGAAATTTTGACACTTGAAAATCCTATAACTATGATTATTTTGGAATGGAGGAGGTAAATTTGAATCTATTTTGTACACGACTATATATGCTATTATGTACAAAAGTAGAGAAAAGATTGCTGCCCCCATAATTTAGGTATGATTTACAAATGCCATGATATCGAATTCAAATAATTGAATGGACTTCATGTTGAATTCGAATTTTTTAAACCACCTTAAGTTGAATTGAAATGTATGCTAGTTCATAGCTAGCTATTTATAATGTTCATTGTGTAACGTTTGTATGTATAATGTGCTTTACACACACAACAGAACTATACTCATGTTTATATTCGATTGCTAAAGCGATGCATTGTCTGGAGTTCAAAATATTAACTCTGTGGATCAATTATGTCGAATAATAACATAGACATGCTCAAATTCGATAGAATATAGATGTCTGATGGATCAATGACCGTTCCTTACGCGAATTGCAAATATCATGATCCCATCCTAATATTTGGATACAATTTATATTTTTAATCAATGTGTACTTCAGTCTTTTACGTATAGTTTCACTCTCCATAGGCCCCTTCGCACACACACGATGACTTTCTCTCTCACACATACACGCACACGGTGTATATCCATCGGTGGTCTTTCTCGCATACATGCTCTCGGTATAACCCTCCCTCCCTCTCGTAACCATTTACGACTGTTTTCACTAACCTTTATCACAAGCACTCTTCCTCTCACAAGCATACACACACACAATCCCCATCAACCCTTTCTATATACATAGACCTGCCTATGTGTCTTCCGTACACACATTATCTTTAGGCCTGTCTCTCACGCATTGTCTCCACCTCTCTTCCTAATTGACGAGTATGATTCTAGCAGAGCATTCTTTAGGATGCCCCTTAAAGTTAGCTTGGATGAATAGTAATATCACAGATAAGGGGTTACCTTAGTCTGAGGACCTAGGGTTACAAATCCTAGCCGGCTTTGTCAGTGGACACAGAGTCCTTCATGACTCTACTGTCTTTGTCTTGTACGACTAGTCCTCCATGGGTCTCCCTAAATGCATCACAGGAAGACCAATGTGGCGCAGGACGAAACCGAACCAAGGGCCTCAGCTCGGCCCACCGGACCTCACGCGGTGACACACCCTCTTACCCCAGGTCACCTTTATCGGGTCTTGAGCACTATCATCGTCCTTCTTTTCGAGGGTATCCACCATGTACACGTCGTAAGTAGAAGTGGCCGTCCAAGGCCCACTGATAGGCGGGTTTTGGCCTGGTTCGGCTCTGGCATCGTCGTCCATACCGTCGATGTCTTCAGAGGAGTAGTCTAGCATGTCAGTTAAGTCCTCGACAGTGGCTATTAAGTGGGTGGTGTGTGGGATGCAAAATTCCCCCGCTCAGCCCCTTGTTCAAGCTGAGCATAGTTCGGAAGTGAAACTTCCATGATAGCTAGAGATCGCATTAAGTCCAGAGCCTCATTTAGGAGCGATAGCTGGACGAGTGACTGAGGGCTTGTGGAGCTGGGTCTAAAAATCGCCACTTGACCATGCTCAATGGATGCAGATCTCAAAAGTGTAGAGTTAACATCCAGATGTGAGTCTTGCTTCCCGATAACAGGGAGGGCCCTATTGATTCCAGGCCTGCCAATAATACGGTCACCTCTGGGTCTCCGGCAGGGACCTCCGTAGTAGGAGAGGGTCCGGCGGGGTTCATACTCCTGTCTTCAGACAGGGTGGTCCGCTCTGGATTTAAGGCCAGGGCAGGAACGATAGTTGATCCTTGAACGAAGCGTGGTGGTGGATCCGACGGGCTTTCTTCATGTAGATGAGGAGCGGCGGTCGAGGCCAAGAACCCTTCGAAGATCAAGTCTCCTCAGATACCAGCGATATAATTCAGGCTTTCAACCTGATCTGGTGAAAAAGCGCGTAGCTGTCGATCTGTTCAAGGTGACCAGTTGAATTGGCCCGGAGAGCAAAGCCACCGAACACGAAAAGTTGACCAGGGAGGAAAGTTTCCCCGGAAACAACATCATTGTCGATGATCAAACGAGACATCGAACCTTCTGCCGACGACACAGTGGAACTCTCAATGAAAGCACCAATGTCGGTGTCAAAACCGTTCGATCTTGGGTAGGGGGTGAGGGAGTCCTGGACTAAGGGGTCCTCGGACAGCCGGACTATATACTTTGGCCGGACTTTTGGGCTATGAAGATACAAGATAGAAGACTTTGTTCCGTGTCCGGATGGGGCTCTCCTTTGCATGGAAGGCAAGCTTGGTGATTCAGATATGTAGATTCTTTTCTCTGTAACCGACTTTGTACAACCCTAGTCCCCCCTGTGTCTATATAAACCGGAGGGTTTAGACTTCTAGGGTTTGGCCACAACAATCATAACTTCATAGGCTAGACTTCTAGGGTTTAGCCATTACGATCTCGTGGTAGATCAACTCTTGTAATACTCCTCATATTCATCAAGATTAATCAAGCAAGAAGTAGGGTATTACCTCCATAGAGAGGGCCCGAACCTGGGTAAACATTGTGTCCCCCGCCTCCTATTACCATTAGCCTTAGATGCACAGTTCGCTACCCTCTACCCGAGATCCGCCGGTTTTGACACCGACATTGCTGCTTTCATTGAGAGTTCCGCTGCGTCGTCATCAGAAGGCTTGATGGCTCCATCAATCATCTACAACAACACTGTCCAGGTGGGAACCTTCCTCCCCAGACAGATCTTCGTACTCGGCAGCTTCGCACTGCGGGCCAACTCGCTTGGCCATCTAGAGCAGATCGATAGCTATGCCCCTGGCCATCAGGTCAGATTTGGAAGCTTGAATTTTGTGGCCGATATCCGCAGAGACTTGATCTTCGCTGAATTCAAGCTCATGAGGCTGTCCTCGGCCACCACGATGGACATGACCTAGATCTGTTGTAACGCCCCGGATCCGATGCGCCAGGTGTCCGCCAGTTATTCGCCGCCGTTGCCATGTCATGTGCTTGCGTGTTCCACATTGCCATGTCATCATCTGCATTTCATATCATGTCATCATGTGCATCGCATTTGCATACGTGTTCATCTCATGCATCCGAGCATTTTCCCCGTTGTCCGTTTTGCAATCCGGCACTCCTATGTCCTCTGGCATCCCCTTTTTGTCTCTCGTTGTGAGCGGGTGTTAAACTTTCTCGGAATGGCCTGAGGTTTGCCAAGCGGCCTTGGTATAGCACCGGTAGACCGCCTGTCAAGTTTCATGCCATTTGGAGGTCGTTTGATACTCCAACGGTTAACCGGGTAACTGCAAAGCCTCTTTTGTTTGCAGCCCAACACCCCTTCCAAAGTGGCCCAAAACCCAGCAAACTCCCCTCAATGCTCTCGGTCGTTCGATCACAATCGTGTGGGTGAAAACCGCTCCTCATTTGGAGCCTCCTAGCTCCCTCTACCTATAAATATGTGATCCCGTCCGGATTTTCGCGCAGTCCAAACCCTAGCACCGCTTCCCTCGCGCCGCCGGACGTTTCTTCCTCTGTCGCCAGACATGTCCGCCCTCCACATCATCCCGGCCAATCCTGGCATGCCACCTCAGCTCCGCCGCCACGTGTCGCCTCCTGATTCGCCGCCGCCCCGCGCCCACTTCCCCACGCCGCCACCCGCGCGTCGGCCCGCCGGGGCCCACGCGGGGCCCTGACGGCCCGCGCGCCGCCCGCCGCCGCCCGGGCGCCTCGCCGCCGCCTCGCCGTGCGCCTCCGCGCCCTCCGCGTGCCTCGCCGGCCGCCGGAGCACCGCCGCCGCCCGGTCCCTCGCCTCCCGCGCAGCCG
>NC_041381.1:302293102-302334247 GCF_002162155.2 Triticum dicoccoides
GCCCCGCGTCCGGCCTCGCCAGGTCCTCCCACCTCCGGTTCCCTCCGCCACCGTCTTCCACGCCTACGGCGACCTCGCCGCCGCCGGCAGCCGCCCCGTCCAAGATCCGGCCGGGTGGGATGAGATCCACCCGGTCCCGAACCAAACAACCCTGCTGCGTCCCGGATCTCCTCGTCCCGCACGTCTTCGTCCCGTTGACTTTTCGGAGGTTAAAATTTCCTCTTAAGTCCCGAATATTTCAACATTATCATGTCATGTTCAACGCATCATAACTCCGTGCATGTAGCTCCGTTTCATGCGTGTAATATGTCAAACTGTTCGTCTCGACGATTACTTCATTTCATTCCATTGCATCATATTCATTTGAGCTCATCTTGATGCCTGTAATGCTGTTGGAAGAGTGCATGTTGAGTTTAATCTGCTGAAACTGTTATAACTTGCTCATTTGTCATTTTTGCCATGTTTGATGTGTGCATCCTATGAGGTTGATGCCTACATGTGTTTTGGTCTATGCCATGCCATCTTTCCAGTGGTGCTACGCATGTATTTTTGTGAGTTGTGTGCTGAGTGCATCGAGCTTGTTAAGTAGGGTACTTGCTGTTGCTGTTTTCCCGACAGATTCTGTTATATTTTGTTGATATGTAAACCTGCTCCTACAAGTCATTCCATGCATAATCTGGAGATTGTTCACTAAGGATGTTTTGTTATACATGTCTTGCTCTATCTATTCATGCCCTTGGTTGCAATTATAGCCTGCTATCGCTTGTTGTAATGTTGCTCCAAACTTGCTAAATAATGTTGCTGTCAGCCTGTTAACATTAAGTTCTGTTTTGGCCATGTGCTTTTCTAGGGATCCATGTACCCTATGAACTTGCTATTTCCATGCTTAGCTTCATAAACATGTCTTCTTACTGATGGTTGCCTTGTCATGCCATGTATTGCTCTGTAGTGAGTGTTTCAAGCTTACCAACATGCCTACTTATTGTTGTTTCTGCCATGTATGAATCTATCATATAACTTGCCATGTTTACATGGGTGCCATCATATCTTCTGATCCTTTTTGGCTTATGGTCAGTAAGGGACTTTTGTTCTATGCATTTAGTAGTATCATGCTATGCCTTTTTTTGCCATGATATGTTCCTGTAGCATGTCGTTTGATAGCTCTAAACATTGCAACCTGATGTTATTTCTGCTAAAGTCTGAAACTGTTATTATTTGCAATCTTTCCATGTCATTTTGAGCATGTTCTAATGATTTCTGGAGATATCTCAGTGTTCATGTTTTGTTAAGCTTTACCTGTACTTCATGTCCATGCCTTTTGTTCTTACGTTGGAGTTCTGTAGCATGTTTTTTTGATGCTTGCAATATGCCTAGTTGCTATTTTGGACAAATTGTTGTTATGCCTTGTATAGTGTGTGTGTTGAACCGTTGCTCCGTTTTGAGTGTGCTCTATATGAAACTTGCTTGATTTTGCATGTAGTTCCATATTATCATGTTGCATCCTTGTTTTGGTGTGTTTGCTTGATGTTTGTATGCATTTTGCATCAATGCCATGTTTAACTTGTTTTGCTCATATCTTCTAGGCCGTAGCTCCGAACTAAATGAACTTTATATGTAACTTGACTAGAATCTCGTGTAGATCATCGTGGTGCATCTTAACTTGTTGTTTAACAACTTGAACATAAGGTTTATTCAGATCTGGACCAATTTCGAAATTTGCATATGAGGACTTACCGGAATTGTTATATGTTGTTCCCGGCCTCATTTAAACTTGCCTTGATGTGTTGTTCTTGTTCGCATCATCTCTTGCCATGAGTAGCTTCATGTAGCTTTGTCATGCATCATGCTTGTTGTGCATCATGTCTTGTCTATGTGTGGTGTGTTTACCATGTTGTGTGCTTCCTCTCGATAGTTCCCGTTTCGTTGCGATCGTGAGGATGCGTTCGTCTACGTATGGTTCGTCTTCGTGGCTTCATCTTCTTCATGGACTCGTTCTTCTTCCTTGCGGGATTTCACGCAAGATGACCGCTACCCTGGATCTCACTACTATCATTGCTATGCTAGTTGCTTCGTTCTATCGCTTTGCTGCGCTGCCTATTATTTGCTCTTCAAGCCTCCCAAATTGCCATGAACCTCTAACCTTTGACACCCTTCCTAGCAAACCGTTGTTTGGCTATGTTACCGCTTTGCTCAGCCTCTCTTATAGCGTTGCTAGTTGCAGGTGAAGTTGAAGATTGCTCCATGGTGGACAGGGTTATGTTGGGATATCACAATATCTCTTATATTATTAATGCATCTATATACTTGGTAAAGGGTGGAAGGCTCGGCCTTATGCCTGGTGTTTTGTTCCACTCTTGCCGCCCTAGTTTCCGTCATACCGGTGTTATGTTCCCGGATTTTGCGTTCCTAACGCGGTCTTGTGATTTATGGGACCCCCCTGACAGTTCGCTTTGAATAAAACTCCTCCAGCAAGGCCCAACCTTGGTCTTACCATTTGCCTCACCACCACCTACTTTTCCCTTGGGAGTAATTAACCCAAGGGTCATCTTTATTATAGCCCCCCCCCCCGGGCCAATGTTTGTCTAAGTGTTGGTCCAAACTAGAGCACCGTGCGGGACCATTCCTTGGCAACTTCAATTCGTCGGTACCTGTATGCTTCGCTTATCCGGTGTTGCCCTGAGAACGAGATATGTGCAGCTCCTATCGGGATGTCGGCGCATCGGCCGGTCTTGCTGGTCTTGTTTTACCATTGTCGAAATGTCTTGTAAACCGGGATTCCGAGTCTGATCGGGTCTTCCTGGGAGAAGGAATATCCTTCGTTGATCGCGAGAGCTTATCATGGGCTAAGTTGGGACACCCCTGCAGGGTATAAACTTTCGAGAGCCGTGCCCGCGTTTATGTGGCAGATGGGAATTTGTTAATGTCCGGTTGTAGATAACTTGACATCAGATCCAAAGTAAAACGCATCAACCGCGTGTGTAGCCGTGATATTCTCTTCTCGGCGGAGTCCGGGAAGTGAACACGGTTTCTGTGTTATGGTTGACGTAAGTAGGAGTTCAGGATCACCTCTTGATCATTGCTAGCTTCACGACCGTTCCTTTGTTTCTCTTCTCGCTCCCAGTTGCGTATGTTAGCCACCATATCATGCTTAGTCGCTGCTGCAACCTCACCACCTTACCCCTTCCTTTCCCATTAAGCTTTGCTAGTCTTGATACCCATGGTAATGGGATTTCTGAGTCCTCGTGGCTCACAGATTACTACAACAACAGTTGCAGGTACAGGTTTTGCGATGATCATGACGCGAGGGCGATGTTTGCTTGTTTTGGAGTTCTTCTTTTGCTTCTTCTTCGATCAGGGGATAGGTTCCAGGTCGGCACCCTGGGCTAGCAGGGTGGATGTCGTTTGAGTTTCTGTTTGTGTTTCATCCGTAGTCGGATGGTGCTCTCATGTAAGATGATGTTGTATTCTTGTGGCATTGTATGCCTTATGTATGTATCCCCATCTATTTATGTAATGTTGATGTAATGATATCCACCTTGCAAAAGCGTTTCAATATGCGGGTCTATCCTTGGTGGGACCTTTGAGTTCCTTTTGGATAGGGTCGCATATTGGGCGTGATATCTATCATCTGGCCGCACACAGGGGATAGCGCCTGTGACCGCCCTGGCCCTAGAGCCGGAGCGGACTGCATCGTCCGAAGACGGGAAGCTCAACCCCGCTGCGGAGGCCACAGACTCAGCGGCAATCGAGCCGCACACAGACCCAACCTTAGGCTGGGCTAGTGTTACTGGAACCTCAGACTCGTCTCTTACCATGGGCTCCGGACCGCGTGCATCCGCGTCCATCAAACCTGATTGCGCGCCGGTCTTGCAGTTCAGCTCCACAGACATTTTCTCGCACTCGCCTCTTGGCGACTTGTTAAGCACATTAAGATCCCTGTCCTTGTTAGGGGACTCTCGGCCGAACTATGTCCAGCTCGAATGGGAAGTGGATGATGAAGAAATTCGTTCGCCACCCACCACCCACTTTATATCCACTGTCGATGATTTAACCGGTATGCTCGACTACGACTGCGAAGACATCGACGGTATGGACGATGATGCCGGAGAGGATCAGGAACCACTGCCTACAGGGCGTTGGACAACCACCTCCTCGTACGACATATAAATGGTGGATACACCAAAAGAAAACAACGACGACGATGAAAATCTAGTCGAGGATAAACCTCCTGAGACACAAGCGAAGCACCAACGTCAGCGGCACTGATCTAAGCCGCGCCATAGTAAAAACAACAATACCATCACAGAAGAGGACAACACTCCGGACGGTGCCAAAAACAATGAAGACCCCCTTGAGCCGACCTCCGAACAGGAGGAATGGGAGAATGGGCGAGTCAGCCCTGGTGAACAGGCCATGAACGAAGACTCGGAGGATAGCAACTACCTTCTGCTCTCCGAGGACGAGGTTAGCCTCGATGACGAAGACTTCATCGTGCGTGAAGAGCATGCCGAACAGGAACACTTTAAGCATCAGCTAATTGCCACTGCAAGAAGCCCTAAATAGAAGCAGCAGCAGCTTCAAGCTGATCAAGATCTGCTCAATGAAAGATGGACAGATGTCCTGGCAGCCGAGGAATATGGCCTCAAGCGCCCACTAAAAGTTACCCAAAGCGCAAACTGCTACCACAGTTCGATGATGAGGCACTGGAGCCCGTCCTACCAAGGTACAATGCGGCTGACCGACCACCACGTGGCTGGGATAAAGCGACACCTCAAGCCGAACACCATCCCACACTTCCTCGCCGAACAAACAGAAATATAATAGCTCGGGGATATACACATGACCCGCCACATGATTTGGAAAATAGAGCAGGCCAGACAAGATCGATCTATGGATCATGGGGGCATGCACCAACGCGCGACAATGGCCATCTGGCTGAACGTGACAAACATAATCACGTCCGGGCCGAAAAGCACAGATGAACTCCATCCGAGCTACGTCATGACTTGGCCCGATATAGAGGTGCCACACACCCCCTTTGCTTCACTAATGAAGTAATGGGACATGATTTCCCAGAAGGGTTTAAACCCGTTAACATCGAATCATACGATACCACAACAGACCCCGCGGTATGTATTGAGGATTTTCTTCTCCATATTCATATGGCCCGCGGCAATGATTTTCATGCCATCAAGTACCTCCCGCTCAAACTGAAAGGACAAGCTAGGTACTGGTTGAACATTCTACCTGAAAACTCCATTGGCAGCTGGGAGGATTTGGAGGACGCCAACCTACGGATGCCAGTGACTTAAATCACATAATCCAACAGCCCGGAGAGTCAGCCAGGAAATTTTGGACTCGGTTCTTAACTTAAAAGAACCAGATCATCGACTGTCCGGACGCCGAAGCCCTAGCGGCCTTTAAACACAGCATCCGCGATGAATGGATGGCTAGACACGTTGGCCAAGAAAAACCGAAGTCCATGTCAACCCTTACGACACTCATGACCTGCTTCTGTGCGGGCGAAGATAGCTGGCTAGCCCGTAGCAATAACAATACAAGCGAACCTAGCACTGTTGCTACTAGAAATAGCAACGGAAAGCCACAACGCAACATACATCAGTGTCGAAACAATGGTGACAACACCGAAGACACGACGGTCAACGCCGGATTTAGTGGCTCTAAGTCCGGTCAGCAGAAAAAGCCATTTAAGAGAAATAATCCGGGCCCATCCAGTCTGGACCGCATACTAGACCGACCATGCCAAATCCATGGCACTCCTGATAAACCAACCAATCATACCAATAGAGAATGTTGGATTTTCAAACAGGCCGGCAAGTTAAACGCCGAAAATAAGGAGAAAGGCTCGCAAAGCGATGACGATGATGAGGAACCCCGACCACCGAACACAGGGGGACAGAAGAACCCCCCCCCCCAAAGTTAAAACGGTGAACATGATATACGCCACCCATATCCCTAAGAAGGAGCACAAGCGTGCACTCAGGGACGTCTACGCGATGGAGCCAGTCGCCCCAAAGTTCAACCCATGGTCCTCCTGTCCGATCACCTTCGATCACAGGGACCACCCGACCAGTATCCGTCATGGCGGTTCAGCCGCATTGGTCCTTGACCCAATTATTGATGGATTCCATCTCACGCTAGTCCTCATGGATGGTGGCAGCAGCCTGAACCTGCTCTATCAGGATACAGTGCGCAAAATGGGTATCGATCCCTCAAGGATCAAGCCCACAAAAACCACCTTTAAAGGTGTCATACCAGGTGTAGAGGCCTGCTGTACGGACTCAATCACACTGGAAGTGGTCTTCGGATCCCCGGATAATTTCCAAAGCGAAGAGTTAATCTTCGATATCGTCCCCTTCCGTAGTGGTTATCATGCACTGCTTGAACGAACCGCATTCGCTCGATTCAATGCGGTGCCGCACTACGCCTACCTCAATATCAAGATGCCCGGACCACGTGGTGTTATCACAGTCAATGGAAACACGGAGCGCTCCCTCCGTACTAAGGAGCACACCGTGGCCCTTGCAGCAGAATTACAGAGTAGCCTTTTTAGGCAGAACCTCAATTCCGCAGTAAAGCTCCCGGACACCGTCAAGAGAGTCCGGACTACTCTGCAGCAGGACGGTCCAGCTCGTCCAGAGCTTGACTAGCAATTCTGCCTCCATCCCAGTCCCAATCAAGCGGTGACCTTTGTGACGCGCGTACATAACTACGCACTTAAAATACCATGGGCATGGACGGAGGCACAACTAGACCGTGATCCATAATGTGGCTCAACCGCCCCTGGATCCGCATACCTTCACCTTTTCCTTTCTATTTCAGGTTTTTCTCTTCTTGAGGCTTTTCTGATAACCTAATCATCAGACCTATCACGGGACGGATACACCAAGGAGGCAAGGGGCTTTGACGTACAAGGAAATCCCCAGGTGGTCTCCGCTAATGATTGTTGTACCTGTTTTAAATACCCGCACGCAGCTTGCTCTTGGTCGTGGAATGTTAAATAGCCTTATTAGCTTATCGCACTACTTGTACACATACGCCTTGATGTATTAATCAAATTAGAATAGAAAATAATTTGCAGCTCAATATTTGCGATGTCAGCTTATTACTTGATCTTTTCCTTGTCTTTGTATTTTTTATAAATTGCACCCGTACACTCTGGTATGCATTATTTCGCTAGGGGCTTCATCACGCCCCGCAATGCGGCAATAAAGTCTGAACACTTTTACAGTATAGTTCGGCACCCTGAACTTATAGCATTATGTGCATCGGCTCTGAATCATGTCTTTGGTCAATAGTTGGGTTGCCCAGCTCCTGTGCTTACTACCTTACGTTTCGCTATATCGGCTAGGGTAGTAAAGGGAGAACTACTACGATTGTGTCCCTGTTCTTCCAGACGAGCACCTTAGTAGAGAAAGCCAAAAACTGACTGTCATGATGCGGTGAGAGCTGGTCAGCTGTTCGAGAGGTTTCAAATCCTTCGGGATTTTTTCCGCATTATGCAAGGAACCGGTTCTTATCCGATTAGGCGCGTTTAGCGCCCTGAGTTCGGCCTTCCGAACACGAGGGGCTGCGCCAAAATTTTCATTGTCAAACTCCTATGGCTAAGTGAGGGTGATAAAGCTGTATAGTCCGGTTGCCTTGTTCATTGCGCTAAACACTGTCGGTGTTCTGGGAAATGGGGTCCCTAGACTTGCCTGCCTGCGTCCTGCAGCGTGGCTCAGCAGTGGCCCAGTACAACCCGTCTTCATCAACCCAAGTTCAAGACCCTTGCGAGGGGCCAAGCCTCGCAGGGCAGACGACACAACGCTTCCTCAAGGGCGGTCTCACCAGGCAAGCTCGCAAGGAGGCGGATTGATCAAGGTAAGGAGTACCTCGCGAGGTGCCCATGACGCAAGCCATGACGATCAAGACCAGGGGGGCGCCAGGCGGGCGCCAGCCAGTGCAGTGTCCTCATTTCCTCTTTGGCGCAAAGGGGGCAAGTGCAGGCGCAGAGTACCGAGGCATCAAGCAAAGGTTTCCATATCGGTGCAACGAGACCAAGACCAGCAGAGCGGTAGGACGGAGATCACCGTGGAGCCCAAGACGGCGTCATCGCCAGTGCCTTTGGCAGTCGAAGACCACCTTTAGTTAGGATAGCTTGTACTAGCCGCGGAGGTTGGGCTGGGGCAAGGGCAGAGGCCGGGCTGCTAGTCACGCTCTTGGCCTGCCTGGCGATCCTGTTGCAGGGTACTCCGGACTCGCTTGACGGTGTTCGGGGTTGTTGTCGCCGGATTGGGGGTTTGCCGGAGAAGGCTGCTTTGTACTTCTGTCGCGAGGGCCGCAGTGTGCTCTTCTATACGGAGAGAGCGGTTTGTGTTTCCATTGACTGTTATAACCTCCCGAGGTCCTGGCATCTTGAGCTTGAGGTATGCATAGTGTGGTACCGCGTTGAAGCGAGCGAATGCAGCAGGGGGATCACGCCTCTCCGTGCTTATAGTCCAGAGGAGGCTAACCGTAGGCCTCCACGATCACAGGTAATCATGACTCTTTTGCATGCAGCATGGACTCGTCAAATCGAGCAGTTGCCGAGGCAGCATGGGGAGCGGAGACGCCCATGTCCAATCAACCGCAACGCGGCGACCAAGGCTGCAGGCTGTTGGGGCCCGCAGCGCTCCGCACTTGCCCTTTGGCTTCGCTGCTAAGCCAAGTCCGGGCACGCCTTGGGCCCGGGGGCTACTGTCGGTGTTCTGGGAACGGGGGTCCCCAGACTTGCCTGCCTGCGTCATGGCTCAGCAGTGGCCCAGTACGGCCTGTCTTTATCAACCCAAGTTAAAGACCCTCACGAGGGGCCAAACCTCGCGGGGCGGACGACACAAGGCTTCCTCAAGGGCGGCCTCACCAGGCAGGCTCGCGAGGAGGCAGAGAGATCAAGGCAAGGAGTACCTCGCAAGGTGCCCATGACGCAAGCCATGACGATCAAGACCAGGTGGCGCCAGTAAGCACAGTGTCCTTGTTTCCTCATTGGTGCAAAGGGGGAAAGCGTAGGCGCGAAGTACCGAGGCATCAGGCAAAGGTTTCCATATCGGTGCAACAAGACCAGGACCAGTAGAGAGGCAGGACGGAGATCACCGTGGAGCCCAAGACGGCGTCATCGCCAGTGCCTTTGGCAGTCGAAGACCACCTTTAGTCAGGATAGCTTGTACTAGATGTCCCCCTTCAAAATGGCCGTTGTTGGCTCCCTTCCCGCTCAATATTTGGGAAGAGGACCAGGGCCTCTATAAATAGAGATAGCCACCATAGTAGAGAGCATCCAATCCTTCCCCAGTAGAACACCGCACCAGCTCAAGAACACCCCTCGCGAGGCTGTTCTTCCTCTATACTGTTCATCATCAGCCCCAGAGGCAATCCACCACAACACACACTCCACAACAATGGCCTGAACCAGTATAAACCATGTGTCTCTTGTGTTGTTCATCGTGCTAGCTTAGATTCACGATGAAGTTTTGGGGCGTGGATCGGTAGGGAGAAGATCTTCGTGTGCACCCCAGAGTTCGAACCTTAAGGGTTTTGCTGGAACCCGATATCCGACATTTGGCGCGCCAGGTAGGGGGTGCGCCGGAATCTTCTTTCAGCGGTTCTGTGTTCCATCGCTTCGTCGCATCCATGGTGGACTCTCTCCAAGCTTGCGTCGAGCATCGGGCTGCTCGCGCCGCCCGCGTCACACAGACGGCTCCCGTCGGTGGGCCTCCTTGTCGTTCTCCATTGCCCGCCGCCACCGGCCCGGCGGGGAACAAACAACAAGCATCTTCGCTGCACCCCTCAGTGCGGCGGGAAGGCCGCACCGCCACTCCATCGCTAACTCCAGCCGGTTCATCGTCTCACGCTCGTCGCGCTCCCACGGACGCGCAGGCCGCGTTGCTCCTGGCACCTGAGCTCCTGCACTACCGCCCCTTCGACGACCTCTATGAGGAGTGGCTCGCTCGCATCACCCATCTCATCAGCGCCGCAGGGGGCTCCCCTGCGCCATCCCTCTCGCTGCCTCGCCCGCCGTCCTGCATGGGCGATGCAGCTCAGGAGGTGCCTCCGCCACCTCCTCCCCAAGAAGGCACCCTGGCTCCAAGGCGCGCGGCCCCTGGGCGAGACCCACCGCGTCCAGCACCCGCGCGACAAGAAAGGAGCTGCCAAGAAATCCCTCGGCCTCAAGAAGGCGCTCGCGTGCTCCCTGCTCCAGCACGCCAAGACCGCATCCCTGCACCAGCGCGCCAAGACCTCGTGCTGCCCCTGGCAGCAGCACACGGGAACCATCAAGAGCAGGCCCCGTGTCTGCAAAAAGCCCCGGTGGCAACCGTAGGTTGCCGTGCCTTCACCACCGAGCTATGCAGCGTCGCCTGGCCAGGCAAGTTCAAGCCAGATCTGCCTCCTCGCTATGACGGCACTGCCGACCCCGCAGAGTTCCAGCAGCTCTACGAGATGGGCATCAAGGCGACCAACAGGGACGAAAAGGTCATGTCAAACTGGTTTCCCATGGCACTCAAGGATGGCGCCCGCACCTGGCTCCTGAACCTGCCTCCCGGCTCAATCTCCTTCTGGGACGAGATGCTCAGCCGTTTCATCGCCAACTTCCAGGGCACTCGCGATCGCCCTCCGGTCATGGGTGACCTGCACCGCATCAAGCAGCAACCTGGAGAGACCCTGCAAAAGTACATCTAGCACTTCAACAATGCTCACCTCAAGATTCCCATGGTGATTGAGGAGGCCATCATCTCAGTGTTCTCTGATGGTGTCCGCGAAGTCAAGATGAAGGAGGAGCTTGCCATCCACGGGGATCTGTGCACATCTCTGGAGCTGTTCAACCTGGCGACCAAGTGTGCAAGAGCTGAGGAGGGGCGCCTCTCCCTCCTCGAGCATCCAGCTACCGACCCGGAAGAGAAGAAAGCCAAGCTCAAGGACGTGAAGCGCAAAGGAGCAGTCGTACTCGCAGGAGAACCAGACACGAAGCGCTGCAGGGACCAGCCAGAGTCATCCAATGGCAACCGATTCTGTGCCTACGACAACCTCTACACCCACAACACAAACAAATGCCAGGAGCTCATAGTCGTTTGAGAAGGACGTATCGGTCGACGCCCCGAGCGCAACGACCGGGGCTACGGCCGAGGATGAGGAAGAAGTGGAGGACGATGGGACGACCGAGGCCCTCACCAGGAGTCGCGTGACCGCCCTCGCGGGGATCGCTGGCAGGACCAGCCTTGCGAGGGGGCTTGGAGGGATCAGCCTCGCGAGGATCGCCCGCAGGGCAACGTAGGCCTTCCTCCTCTACCACCACCGCCAAGAAGGGATGACGACCACCACCGGGACGAGGGGGATGGGGGCTTCCAGGAGCCACGTGCTATCGCTTGCATCTTAAGCGGAACCTAGGCCCCAGCCTCTCAGCGCATCTTCAAGCAGTTTGCTCGCGAGGTCAATGCAGTCCTCCCCAAGCTCGAGGCCACGCGCCCTCTCAGGTGGTCCACGTGCGCCATCACGTTCAGCTCAGCGGATCAGCTCAAGTGTGCGGCTACGGCTGGCATCCTCCCAATGCTCTCTTCCCTAGTCATCAGCAATGTGCAAGTTACCAAGACTCTTATCGATGGCGGCGCAGGACTCAACGTTCTGTTCATCGAGACGTTCAACAACCTTCAAGTGCATTATGACCAACTTCAGCCAACTAAACCTTTCTCAAGAGTTACTGATGGCTCCACTACTCCAATAGGGCAGGTTTGCCTCCTTGTCACTTTGGGACAGCGCAAGAACTACCGCACCGAGCTCATCGACTTCGACATTGCACACATTCGCCTTCCATAAAATGCCATCCTCGGGTATCCAGCCCTGGCCAAGTTCATGGTGGTAACTCACCATGGTTACAATGTCCTCAAGATGCTGGGAAGCGGCAGAATCATCAATGTCCTCAAGAGAAGGATGTGGTGTGCTCCCTCGAGCGTGCCTTCCAAGCTTCAATCAAGGACCCAGAGAACAGGGCCGAGAACCCTCCAGAGGTAGTTCCCATGAAGAAGAAGACATCGCCCAGCTCAAGGCCTTAGGAGGTTGGCATCTCCGGAGGTGACGCGTCAGGATCTGTGCCTGTGCAATGGGCGCCTCCCTCCATCGCATAGGAAGGCGCGCCTGGTGCCCTCCTCGGGCAGGGCTTGGGAGCTCTCTTCTAGAGGGCCTCAGACTTTGCCGAGATCACGAGGGAGGCGCTCGGGCACCACTTGGAGGAGTGCTTCGCAGCACGCTTCCCTCAGGAAGGCATGGGGCAAGGAAGGCCCAACCCTCAGGCGTTCATCACCAAGGCCACTCAGGAGCTTCAAGAATCAAGAGTAATACGCGGCTGTTGCCGCCTTCCTGGCGTAGCTCCCCATCCAGGCAAGGATGGCGGGCTGCGCATCTGCATCGACTACCCAGGGCTCAGCCAAGTCGTGTCTCAAGAGCACCTCTGGCCTTCGCGCGTGGGACTTTGCGAGGGTCCGCCGCACAGCTATATTCGCATGCCTTTCGGTCTGCCGAACGCGGCTGGCACTCACCAGCACCATTTGCGGATCTTTCTGGCAGCTCAGGAGGCCAGGAACCACGCGATCCTAGTGGAGATGGAGATGGTCCTCGAGGAACCACCTGGACCCCCAGAGCCTCCCAAGGCTCAAGGCTCCGGTGGCTCGGGAGGGTCGGCCTCATCACCACGCATCTTCAGCACCCCCTCCACAATGGTATCAGGTGACATCTTTCGAGTTCATTTCAGCTGGGAGCGCCCTCAGGGCTACATCATTCCTAGGTCACGCGGGTCTGTCCCTGTGGCATGTATCCCTTTTGCTTATGTCTTCAGTTTACCTTGCTGGGGTGCCCCTCAAGCTGCATCATCCCCAAGCCGCTCGGGCCTGACCCAGTGGCATGTATCCTTCCTGCATTTATCTAAGTTGATTTTCCTTTCATGCTTAACCTGCCTGTCATAATTGCCTGCTCGATTGACACCTACCTTTGGAGATGCTCACGCTGGCACGACGCTTGCGCACGGGTCCGTCCCTGCAACATCGACAAACCTGAGTGTTCGAGCTCTGGCCCGCGGCAGCCCCACAAGCATCACCTCACCAGGCCCTCGGTGCCCTCACCACTCTCTCGGAGCAACCAATGGCTTGCCGGCAATCGTAATGGCAATCCGTGCTTTTACCATGTTGGTTTACATGAACTTCCCGAGGTCACCAGCGGGTGGCACCCCGAGCTCTCTCTTTCTTTCGCGCACGATCCGCTTGCACGTTAAAAGGGGGGCTCCTGAGCATCGCGACTCAGGAGCCCTTACTGGCTCTCCAGCCCTCACCCCCTGGTCTTGTCCACGGCATCGCGACCTGGCATACCGGCGGCGGCTGAGCTCGCTCGAGGGCCAGGACCTAAGGACGTAGAGCACCAAGGAGAGTGTGGGGAAGAGAGGGAAAGCTCGTGGGGGCCAAACCCAGCTACATCCCAGCTGCTAACGCGCGCGTTTGGCACAACACAAAGGAACAACTCCATGCTTTCAAGATAAATTTCGTGCCTGCGATAGCTGATTGATGCAACACAGAATCTCCACCTAATGTGGCTCTGTGACGGCAATGTTGCCTTCGTTTCTCACCTTCTGATGGCTGCTTGAGCGCTAAAGGGGACTGTCGGTGTCAAAACTGGTGGATCTCGGGTAGGGGGTCCCGAACTATGCTTCTAAGGCTAATGGTAATAGGAGGCAGGGGACACGATGTTTTACCCAGGTTCGGGCCCTCTCGATGGAGGTAATACCCTACTTCCTGCTTTATTGATCTTGATGATATGAGTATTACAAGAGTATATCTACCACGAGATCGTAGAGGCTAAACCATAGAAGCTAGCCTATGATCATGATTGTTGTTGTCCTATGGACTAAACCCTCCGGTTTATATAGACATCGGAGAAGGCTAGGGTTACACAGAGTCGGTTACAAAGAAGGAGATCTAACATCTGGATTGCCAAGCTTGTCTTCCACTCAAAGAAGAGTCCCATCTGGACACGGGATGAAGTCTTGAGTCTTGTATCTTAACAGTCCAACAGTCCGGCCAAAGTATATAGTCCGGCTGTCCGGATACCCCCTAATCCAGGACTCCCTCAGTAGCCCCTAAACTAGGCTTCAATGACGATGAGTTCGGCGCGTAGATTGTCTTCGGCATTGCAAGGCGGGTTCCATCTCTGAATACTCCAAAGTAAACCTCGAACACTTAAATCGTGTCCGGCTCTGCAAGACGATTTTCACATACCACCGTAGAGAGAATGATATCCCACAAATATAATCTGCTGACAACTTTAGATAACGTGACATCACACCATGGTCGAGTCATTACTCAAACCATTTTCCCACAACAAGCCACCGCACATATTGCGAGGCGGCTTCCACGGCACGTCTTGTTGAAGCAGAGATCATGTCCCCTTATCACAGGATTCTCATCAATACGGGTACAGGTAACCCAACCGCACCATCAATCGTGGCGCTTGGGAAATAAGCGATTTTTAACGGGCAAGTGGGGAGGCGCACCGTTTTCGCCACCTCTATAAAGGGATAAGGATCCCCCATTTTTACCCACAACTTCTTCCTCCTTTGCTCATCCATTCTCGCACCCTCGAGCTCCAGTGCCCTAGTTCACGCCTTCTCCGCACAGCCAAACATGTCCAGAGCGGGCGGCAAGTGGGTGGCCTTCATCGTCAAGGAGAAGCACATTACGAAGCTCCGGGCAGCCGGATACTTGGCCGTAGATATGGCGCACGGGCTGCCAGACGCAAGGCAGATTATTCCGACTCTGGGACCCCACGAGAGGGTCGTGTTCCTCGCCCACTTCGTCCGCGGACTGGGATTCCCACTCCACCCATTTGTCCGCGGGCTCATGTTCTATTACGGGCTGGATTTTCATGATATGGCCCCTAACTTCATCCTCAAAATCTCGGCGTTTATTGTTGTGTGCGAGGCCTTTCTCCGCATCAGGCCCACTTTGGCCTGTGGCTAAAGATCTTCAACGTAAAGCCAAAGATAGTGGTCGTCTAGCAAGTGGAGTGTGGTGGCGCCATGGTGGGCAAGATACCCAACGTCACCCGGCTCGAAGGCTCCTTTGCGGAGACCGTGAAGGGGTGGCAATTGGGGTGGTTCTAAATCACCGAGCCGCGCGATGCCAACTGGGCGGCGGCCCCCAAATTACGATCCGGCATCCCTGTGCGGCTCACTTCCTGGAAGAGGAAGGGCCTGGCCTGGGGCGCACCCGCGGAGCTGATCGGAATCCAGAACTGCGTCGAAAACATGATAACCAAGAATATCAAGCTGGTCAATGTGGTCCAGGTCATGCTATTTCGCCGGTTCTCCCGTGTCAGAGGCGGGCATTCAACCTGTGGGAGTTCGACGCGGCCCAACACCGTACACTGCAAGAGCTCTTTGACACGACGCACAAAGACGCCTGGAAGGTGTTGTTCAAGGCCAGCGAAGTTCCTCCCCCCACCTCTGAGGACCGTGGACACAGTGCCAGGCGCCAGGCCAATGCGGTAAGCATTCTACATTTTGCAAGATGTGCCTTTCCTTAGTATATTCGTGGGAGAAACTTAGGCCACTGTGCTGATTTTAATAGGAATATGTGGCGACGGCGGAGCGGATCGACTGTCCGGCTCCGTTTCCTGAGGACCCAGCAGACGAACTCCTGGCGGAGATGCTGGCTCCAGCACCCTATGAGCTGCCGGAGAAGAAGGCCAAGAAAAAGGCCACGGGGACCAGAAGAAGTTCCTGGCGCAACATGGTGCCGGACTCATCATCCGAAGACACCAGGGTGCACTCCTCCAACGACAACGAGGAGGAGGAGGAGGAAAACCCTCTCCCTGAAAACGAGGGGGGGAAGAAGAGGAAGGCCACCCTTTTCGGGGAGGCCGAAGGGTCCAAGAAGAGACGGGCCCTCCCTCCGGACCACTCCATAACCGCTGCCTATAGCGAGGAGGAGTGGCTACCGAGGGGCAAGCCCCTTGTGAGATCGTAAGTATCCACACTCTGTTATACTTTTAGTGCGACCTAGCTTCATAGTTTGTTATAACGCCGAACACGCATATGCAGTCCGGCCAGGTCCCATCCCGAGGTATCCTCTTCGGATGGGTCTCTGAGTGATTCGGCAATGAATTCTCTCCCGACGGCCACCTCCCCTCGGCCTGCGGATGACACGGAGGTGTGGTCCCAAAGGGTACCAGAGCAGGGGGAGGCGGCTCTGGAGACACCCCAAGGCGAAATTCCAGATGCCGGGCACATGGGGAGTAAAATCCCCACAGATTATGCTGACGAGAGCCGCGGCAAGTGGGGCTCCCAGCCGGACACTGCACCGGAACCTCCAATGGTTCCGGATTTGGGTACGCAGCCCCTCGCTAAGAAGGGCGAGCCGGCTGTGCCGATGACCTCCGTTGCGCCAGAGGCGTCGGATAGTCTGCTGGAAGTGCTTCCATGGATGAAGAGCACCGTACTCTTATGAGTACGGTGATTCAGAAGGTTCGGTCCACCAAAAGCGGATTGACCGAAGCCTGCACCAGCCTCCTGACAGGCTTTGAGGTAAGTAATCAAAAGTGTGAGAAATTATCACCCAATAGACAGTAGCCCCTGATACTCTGTTTGGTGTTCGGAAAGAAAAGCCAAACGGAGGGTCAACTTTAAACCACATGAATCTAAAAGTATGTGCCTATGTGAATAAGCAGGCGGTGTTGCTTGCCACTGCTGCCGCATAGTGGAGGTCGCCGAACTCGAACGGGACCTGAAGCAGGCTGAAGAGGAGCTCAGCCTTACGAAGAAGCAGCTTGAAGAGAACAAAGGTGAGCGATAGCCCGTTCATGTGTCGTATAGAGGAGAAAAAATTGGTGACGCTAACAAAAAGTGTCATGATTTTTTAACAGGGGCCACGACCGAAGTGGCGGCCCTCAGAAAAGCGCTATCCGAGGCTGAAGACAAGGCGGCGACGGAGCGCATTGAGCGTGAAGAGCAAGATGCTAGGGTGGGCGAGGTACAGCAAGAGCTCCAGGAGCTCGGCAAGAAGCTCGAGTCCTTGGAGCGTGACTTCAAGACGAAAGAGTCTGAGCTGGCGAAGGCCCTTCTGAGCGTGAAAGACGCCAAGGCCGAAGCCCAAAAGGCCCAACAGGAAATCCAGGCGGCCAAGAAGATAGCGGCGGGTAAGGCATTCATTATGCAAGGCAAGCATGTGGAGGAGACATTTCTTTTACTTACCCGAATTCGGAGCTCTCCAGGGGCATTTGTAGATCTGCCGCGCAGCATATCGGATGCCATGGAGTTCTACCGTGCCGAAGAGAAGATCTCGACGGAGAAGATGTTCTGGTCCCAGTATGCTGGAGCCGAACACCCAATGCCTCTGAGTGACCAACTGAAGCAATTGGTTGAACTCCACAGGGCGGCCGAAGTGGCCATGAAGGACTTCATAGTCCGGATGTGGCCTGGTGAGCCCCTGCCCGACAGCTACTTCGGCCTTATAAAGCGGATGGTAAATGCCTGTCTGCGACTTGAAGTTATCATGCAATCCGTTTGTACCAAGGGTGCCCGCCGGGCCTTTGCCCTTGCGAAAATGCATTGGGCCAAGCTGGATGTAGAGAAGCTGGTGAAGGATGGACCGCCGGAGGGCAAGGCGCATCGCTACCTCGAGAAATATTATGATGGCATTATGAAAGGCCCTTGTTTCGTGGCCGATGAATGTACCAAGGACAAAATATTTGAGTGAATGTACTCATGTCGTCTTTGCAATATGAAAACAAATTTGTTTGCGCTATATGGCGCTTTGCTGATTTAAAATATTACCTTCTGTGCGGTTGTTTATAAAATTCTAAAAGTATTCCAGTCGACGGCTTCCGCCCCCATGTAACTAGTAATGGGGTGTTCATGGAAAACCCAAACACTCTTTATCCAAATTTTTGGTCCTTGAAGGAGGTGTTTGGCGCAACGAAAAAGGAAATCGACTATGCGGCTTGATAACTCTCACTTAGCCATAGAAGTCTACAATTTTAAATTTCGGTGAAGCCCCTAGAATTAGGAAAGCCGAATTGGGGCGCTATACACGCCTAAATCGGACAAGGCCGATTCCTCGCCTGCAGCGAAAAAAATCTTTAAGGATTTAAGACCTCTCAAATAGCGACCAGCTCTCGCCGCATCATGACAGTCAGTTTTCGGCTTTCTCTACTGAGGTGCTCGTCCGGAAGAACCGGGACACAATCATAGTAGTTCTCCCTGCGCTACCTTAGCCGATATAACGGAACGTAAGGTACCAAAACAAGGGAGCCGGGAAAACCCAACTATTGACCCAAGACATGATTCGGAGCTGATGCATAAAATGCTATAAGTTCGGGGTGCCGCACTGTTGAAAGTGTTCGGACTTATCTTGCCGTATTATGGGGCACCATAAGAAGCCCTTGGCAAACTGAACGTACCAAAGTGTACGGATTCAATATTAAATAAACATTTTTAGGGAAAATGTGAAGATAGGAATAATAAGCTAACGCTATATATTATTTCCCATTGTTAAATAATACGTCCAAGTATGTGCACAATTAATGCGTTAAGTAGAAGCAAATAAGACTATTTGACATGTCCTATCCAGGGGCGGGCCGCATGTGTCTATGTAAAACAGGTATAACGATCATTGAAAGATACCACCTGGGTATTCCCTGTGTGTGCAAAGCCTTTTGCCTCCTATGTTTTCCTTCCTGTGATAAGCCTGATGATCTGGTTCTCAGAGGGGGCTGCCCGAAAGTAGGGTCTTGAAAGAGAAAGAAGGTAATTTAAAGTATGTGTCGGTTGAACCACACTATGGACCGCGTCACCGTTGCGCCTCCGCCTATGCCCATCGTATTTTGAGTGCGTAATTGTGTACGCGCGGCACAAATGCTGCCTGAATGGGGCTAGGGCGGAGGCCGGGCTGCTAGTCGCGCTCTTGGCGTGCCTGGCGCTCCTGTTGCAGGGTACTCCGGACTCGCTTGATGGTGTTCGGGGTTGTTGTCGCCGGATTGGTGGTTTGCCGGAGAAGGCTGCTTTGTACTTCTGTCGCGAGGGCCACAGTGTGCTCTCCTGTACGGAGAGAGCGGTTTGTGTTTCCATTGACTGTTATAACCTCCCGAGGTCCTGGCATCTTGAGCTTGAGGTATGCATAGTGTGGTACCGCGTTGAAGCGAGCGAATGCAGCAGGGGGATCACGCCTCTCTGTACTTATAATTCAGAGGAGGCCAACCATCGGCCTCCACGATCACAGGTAATCATGACTCTTTTGCATGTAGCAGGGACTCGTCAAATCGAGCAGTTGCCGAGGCAGCATGGGGAAGCGGAGACGCCCACGTCCAATCAACCGCAACGCGGCGACCAAGGTCACAGGCTGTTGGGGCCCGCGGCGCTCCGCACTTGCCCTTTGGCTTCGCTGCTAAGCCAAGTCCGGGCGCGCCTTGGGCCCGGGGGCTACTGTCGGTGTTCTGGGAATGGGGGTCCCCAGACTTGCCTGCCTGCGTCGTGGCTCAGCAGTGGCGCAGTACGGCCTGTCTTTATCAACCCAAGTTCAAGACCCTCGCGAGGGGCCAAACCTCGCGGGGCGGACGACACAAGGCTTCCTCAAGGGCGGCCTCACCAGGCAGGCTCGCGAGGAGGCAAAGAGATCAAGGCAAGGAGTACCTCGCAAGGTGCCCATGACGCAAGCCATGACGATCAAGACCAGGCGGGCGCCAGTAAGCGCAGTGTCCTTGTTTCCTCTTTGGTGCAAAGGGGGAAAGCGTAGGCGCGAAGTACCGAGGCATCAGGCAAAGGTTTCCATATCGGTGCAACAAGACCAGGACCAGTAGAGAGGCAGGACGGAGATCACCGTGGAGCCCAAGACGGCGTCATCGCCAGTGCCTTTGGCAGTCGAAGACCACCTTTAGTCAGGATAGCTTGTACTAGATGTCCCCCCTTCAAAATGGCCGTTGTTGGCTCCCTTCCCGCTCAATATTTGGGAAGAGGACCAGGGCCTCTATAAATAGAGATAGCCACCATAGTAGAGAGCATCGAATCCTTCCCTGGTAGAACACCGCACCAGCTCAAGAACACCCATCGCGAGGCTGTTCTTCCTCTGTACTGTTCATCATCAGCCGCAGAGGCAATCCACCACACCACACACTGTTTTAGGGTATTACACCACAACGAGGGCCCAAACCAGTATAAACCCCGTGTCTCTTGTGTTGTTCATCGTGCTAGCTTAGATTCACGGCGAGGTTTTGGGGCGTGTATTGGTAGGGAGAAGATCTTCATGCGCACCCAGAGTTCAAACCTTAAGGGTTTTGCTGGAACCCGATATCCGACACACACCTCCTTTAAGGACCAAAATGTGGAGTAAAGAATGTTTAGACTTATCCCGAACACCCCCGTACTATGTACGTGGGGGCAGAAACCGACGACTGGCCAACTTCCAGATTTTCATAAACGGCCGCATAGGAGGTAAAATTTTAAACTAGCAGAGATTATATTACATAACAGATCTGTTTAATATTACAGGACAGGATAACATGAATGTTTTCATGGGAATATGATTTCCTTGGCACATTGCTCTGCCACAAGGCGGGATCCCTCCAGGACACTATCAAAATGCAGCTCGGGTCGGCGGTGCTCCTTACCCTCAGGAGGCCCCTCGGTCATCATCTTCTTGGCATCCATCTTCGCCCAGTGCACCTTGGCGCGGGCAAAGGCCATCCGCGCGCCATTGATAGAGACGGACCGCTTGATGGCTTCAAGCCGTGGGCAGGAACTCACAAGCCGCTTGACGAGTCCAAAGTAGCTGCTGGGCATGGGCTCGACAGGCCATAGCCGGACTATTAAGTCCTTCATGGCAAGTTCGGTCGCCTTATGCAGCTCGACTAGCTGTTTCAGCTAGTCGCTAAAGGGCACTGGAAGTTCTGGTCCAAGGTATTGAGACCAGAACAGCTCTCTGTAGAGCTCCCTTCTTCGTCTTGATAAAATTCTGCATCATCTGATATGTTGTGCGGCAGATCCGTAGATGCCCCTGGAGAGCTCAAAATCCAGGTAAGTAAAAGGAATGTTTCCTTCACATATCTACTTTGCATAATGAAATCCTTACCCGCTGTAATTTTCTTGGCCACCTGGATCTCCTAGAGGACACCCTGGGCTTCGGCTCAGGAATCTTGTGCGCTCTGGCGGGCCTTGGCAAATTCGGACTCTTGAGTCTTAAAATCGCGCACCAAGGACTCGTACTTCTTGACGGCGTCCTGGAGCTCTTGCTGGTTCTCGCTGACCCGGGCCTCCTACTTCTTGCACGCGGAGCATTCCTTGGCCGCTTTTTCCTCGGCCTCGGCCAATGCCTTCTTGAGGGCCACCACCTTGGTCGTGGCCCCTAATAAAGTTCATGACACTTTAGTCAGCATGAACCATTCATCCTGCCTAAATATACGCGCATGTTAAATACATACCTTTGATTTCCTCCAGTTGCTTCTTCACGAGGCCAAGCTCTTGCACGGCCCGCTCCAGATTCTGCTTCGGTCTAGAGACTTCTGCAGTATGAGCGGCAGCAGCCAGCAGCGATGCCTGCTTATTCACATAGACATATTACGTTAGACTCCTAAGAAAATAGGTTGATCCTCTGTTCGGCTTTTCTTTCCGAATACCGGACAGAATATCAGGGGCTACTGTCTATACTGTGACATTCTCTTTCTAATTACATTGCTTACCTAAAAGCCTGTTAGAAGGCTAGTGCAGGCTTCGGTCAGTCCGCTTATCGCGGACTGGACCCTCTCAATCACCGTACCCATAAGGGTACGATGTTCTTCCATGATGGAAGCGCCTTGCAGCGCTTCAAGTATCCTATCCGGTGTCTCTGGATGGACAGAGATCACCGATGGAGTTGGCTTGCCCCCCTCATTCTAAAGAGGCGGCCTGCCTGAATCCGGAGCCACCTGGGTCTCTGGAGCTTTATTCGGCTGGGGGCCAAATTGGTTACGGCCCCCATCGTCGGTGTCCATAGGGGCATGTCCCCCCATGTGTTCGGCTACCGGGGTTTTACCATCCGGCACCACCGAGACGGCCTCCTGAGCCTCTCCCTGGCCTGGGATCCTTCGAGACAACACCTCAGTGTTGTCCGCGGCCTAATGGGAGGAGGCCGTCAGAAGGGACTCACTGTTCATCGCTGACGGGTCTAGCGATCCCTCCGAAGAGGAGGACAGCGCGATGTTGGACTGGGCCGGGCTGCAAGTGCACCATCCAGCACATTAAAAACAATAAAGTAAAAATGCCGAATATATTACTGCGTCCGTACACTTATGAGTTGGCTAGGGGCTTGACCCTGGGCGCCCACTCCCTGCCGCTATTGGTGGCCGCTGCGGAGTAGTCCGGAATGGAAGTTTTCCCCTTCTTGGATGCCTCGGCCTCCCCATGTGTGGAGGCCTTCCTCTTCTTTCTCCCACCAGCAGGGGGAATGGATTTCTTCTTCCTCCTCCTCTTCTTCGTCGTCTTCGGTGGAGGAGTGAGTCTTGGCGTCTTCGGACGTCACGTCCGAAGTGCCCTTGCGACGGAGACCACTTATGGTCCCCGGGACCTTCTTTTTGGCATTGTTCTCCAGCACCTCATAAGGCACCGGAAACAACATCTTCGTCAGAAGAGGGGTTTCTGGATCTTCGAGCAGCGGAGCCAGAGAGTTAATCCGCTCCGCTATCTCTATCTAGGCCAGAAAAAATTGGTAGGGAAGCTTAGATTCCTCCCTCAAATATGCCAGTAAAGGGTATACCTTGAAAACATGAAAGAACTTACCGGATTAGCCCGACGTTTTGAGCTAAGCCCACGATCCTCGGTCGTGGGCGGTAGTACCTCGCCGGCCTTGAAGAGCACCTTCCAGACATCTTGATGCGTCGTGACGAAGAGCTCTAGCAGCGTCTGGTGCTTGGCCGGGTCAAACTCCCACAAATTGCAAGTCCGGTGCTGGCACGGAAGGATCCGGCGGACGAGCATAACCTGTACCATGTTGACAAGTTTGATTCTCTTGCTTATCATGTTCTGGACACACGCCTGGAGCCCCATCAGCTCGTCCGAAGAGCCCCAGGCCAGGCCCTTCTCTTGCCAGGAGGTGAGCCGCATTGGGACTCCGGATCAAAATACGGGGGCCGCCGCCCAGTTGGTGCCGCGTGGCTCGGTGATGTAGAACCACCCCGATTGCCACCCCTTTACAGTCTCCACAATGGAGCCTTCGCGCCAGGTGAAATTTGGCATCTTGCCCATCATGGCGCCTCCGCACTCCGCTTGTTGGCCGCTCACCACCATTGGCTTCACATTGAAGGTCTTCGGCCATAGGCTGAAGTGAGGTGGGATGCGAAGGAAGGCCTCGCACACAACAACAAATGCCGAGATGTTGAGGATGGAGTTGGGGGCCAAGTCATGGAAGTCTAGCCCGTAGTAAAACATCTGTCCATGGACGGACGGGTGGAGGGGGAATCCCAGCCCGCGGATGAAGTGGGTGAGAAACACCCAGGGTGGGGACGATCTGTCCCTTGGCTGGAAGTCGATGAGCGATGTCCTTAGCCAGGTACACGGCCTCCCGGAGCTTCTTGATGTCCTCCTTCTCGACGGAGGAGGCCATCCACTTGCCTCCATCTCTGGATCCGGACATGATTGGAGTGCTTTTTTTTGGGCAGAGAAGGCGAGAGCTTGGGCGCTGGAGCTCAAGAATGGATGGGCAGAGGAAGGAGAAGGCATGGTTGAACGAGGATGAATCCTTATCCCCTTATAAAGATAGTAAAGGTCATGCGCCTCCCCCCTCGCCTTAAAATCCGGCTATTCCCCAAGCGCCGTGCATATGGCATGGTTGGGTTACCCATGCCCGTATTGATGAGAATCCCGTGATAAGGGGACACGATCTCTGCTTCGACAAGACGTGCAAGTGAAACCACACCTCGAAATACGGAGCGGCGGGCTAAAAACGGTTCGAATAATGGCCGGGCAGTGGAGTGATGTCACACTACAAAAAGTTGTCAGCGGATTGGACTCGTGAAATATTATACTCTCTACGGTTGTGTGTGGTACTTGTTTTGCAGAGACAGACACGTTTTCTATGTTCGGAAGACTATGTTGGTGTATTTGGAGAAGGAACCCGCCCTGAAGACAATCTGCGCGCCGGACTCATCATCATTGAAGCCTGGTTCAGGGGCTAGTGAGGGAGTCCTGGACTAACGGGTCCTCAGACAGCTGGACTATATACTTTGGCCGGACTATTGGGCTATGAAGCTACAAGATAGAAGACTTCGTCCCGTGTCCGGATGGGGTTCTTCTTTGCGTGGAAGGCAAGCTTCGCGATTCGGGTATGTATATTCCTTTCTTTGTAACCAACTTTGTACAACCCTAGTCCCCGGTCTATATAAACCGGAGGGTTTAGACTTCTAGGGTTTAGCCACAACAATCATAACTTCATAGGCTAGACTTATAGGGTTTAGCCATTACGATCTCGTGGTAGATCAACTCTTGTAATACTCATATTCATCAAGATCAATCAAGCAGGAAGTAGGGTATTGCCTCCATAGAGAGGGCCCGAACCTGGGTAAACATTGTGTCCCCCGCCTCCTATTACCATTAGCCTTAGACGCATAGTTTGGGACCCCCTACCCGAGATCCGCCGGTTATGACACCAACAGGAGGTCCCGAACTATGCGTCTAAGGATCAAAGGAAACAAGGGACAAGGGGAACACAATGTTTACCCAGGTTCAGTCCCTCTTAATGGAGGTAAAACGGTACATCCTGCTTGATTGTATTTGATGAGTATAGGGGTTACAAGAGTTGATCTACCTCGAGATCGTAACGGCCAAACCCTAGATGTCTGGCCTATGTGAATTCTGATTATCCCTATGGACTGAACCCTCCGGTTTATATACACACCGGGGGGCTAGGGTTATACAGAGTTGGTTTGTAGAGGAAGGAAATTACATATCCAGACACCAATGTTGCCATCCACGCATAGGAGAGTCATACCCGGACACGGGGGAAGGTCTTCCGCCTTGTGTCTTCACGGCCCATCGGTCCGGCCTATATCGAATAGCCCGAACACCCGAGGACCCCCCAATCCAGGACTCCCTTAGTAGCCCCTGAACCAGTCTTCAATGATGATATGGTCGACACGCGGATTGTCTTCGGCATTGCAAGGCGGGTTCCTCCTCCTGAATACTTCAAAGCAATTTTCTGAACAAAAGAACTGTATCCAGCTCTGTAAAATTGTTACAACCCTTAGCCACGAAGGCAAGATATCAAACAAAACAGTGTCTTTCCACTGACAACTTTTTTTGGCGAAATGTCACGTCTTAACATTCCGAACCGTTTTCACGCCTCCCGCTTCGTCTTTCGAGGCACAACCTCCATTGGCACGTTTTGTCAAAACAAAGATCATCTCCGCCCATTATGAGATCCTCATCAATACGGTTTTGGGTAATCCAGTTGTGCCATTCGCACGACCCCTTGGGAACAGGCGAGTTTTAAGGCTTGAGGGGGAGGGGGAGTTTGATATTCACTACCTATATAAGAGGGTAAAGATTCCTCTTTTTTCCCCACGCCTTCTTCCTTCTCCTGCCTTCCCATCTTCAAGATCCAGCGCCCAAACTTCAATCTTTCCCACTGCCACCAGCCTCCCCAGCCATGTCAGGATCTGGTTCAAAGAGCAAGTGGGAGGCCTCCTCCGTCACTGAAAAGGACGTCAAGGAGCTACGGGAGGCGAGATATCTGTCCGTGGACATCACGCACGGGCTCACCGCTAAGGATCAAGTCATCCCCACTCTGGAGCCTAGCGAAAGGGTGGTATTCATCCCCCACTTCCTCCGTGGGCTAGGGTTTCCCCTCCATCCCTTCTCTCGGGGCCTTATGTTCTACTACGGGCTAGATTTCCATGATCTAGCCCCGAATTCTTTTCTCCATATCTCGGTGTTCATCATTGTGTGCGAGGTGCTACTCCGCATCCCCCCACACTTTGGTCTATGGCTCAAGGTCTTCAATCTGAAGCCGAAGATGGTCGACGGGCAGCATGCGGACTGCGGTGCCGCCATGGTAAGCAAGCTCTCCAACGTCGTTTGGCCCAAGGGGGCCTTCGTGGAGACTGTAAAGGTGTGGCAGCAGTAGTGGTTCTATATCAACGAACCCCGCGACGCTAAGTGGGCGGCCACTCTTGAGTTCAGATACGGACCCCCTATGCGGCTTACCTCATGGACTGCCAAGGGTCTGGACTGGGGATCCACGGTGGAAGTGCTGATACTGCAAAAGCGCATCAGAAATATGATAGGCAAGAACACCAGTCTCACTAATGTGATTCAAGTGATGCTCTTCCGCCGGATTCTTCCCTGCCAACTCCGGCCCTCTCACATGTGGGAGCTCAATCCGGAAAATCCACGGACCTTGAAGCACTTCTTTGGCACAACGCACGAAGACATCTGGAAGCTGCTCTTCAAGGTCCAAAAAACGTGGCCGAAGAAGACCGAAGACATCAGTTTTGGCAGCGAGAATCCGGCCACACCAGTAAGTATGATTTTCCCGAATATCTATTCGGTCAATAAGTTTTAGACATAATGAATTTTATGTCCTTCGTACAGGGCTGGATAGCAAAGGCAGAGCGGATTAAGTGTCCGGCACCGCTGCCTGAAGAACCGACCACACCCAAGCTGACAAGGATGCTGGTCCTGGCGCCCTATCTGGCGCCAGAGGTGAAGGCCAAGAAGAAGAAGGGCAAGGAGGCCAGAGGCAGCCTCAGCCACAAGGGTCCTTCAGACGCAGTGTCCGGAGAGACCAAAGTCCTATCCTCCCACAAGGGAGACTAGGAACAAGAGGAGGAGGAAGCAGAAAGCGACTCCCCTCTTAGGGGGAGGAAGAAGAGGGCGGCCTCCACAGACCTGGAGGAGGAGGTGCCCAAGAGGGGAAAGATTGCCCTCTCAGATGGTTCGGATTCGGAGGTCGAACTAGTCCCCAAGAGACTTCCCAGGGTGAAGCCCCTGGCCGAATCTTAAGTACAGTGTGCCTTTTAGCCCTGCTCGCGACCTCCCCAATCCTTCGCTATCTGAGGGGAGTTCTCTGCCGCCCGAGAGGGCAAAGAGTGAGACGCCACCGCGAGCCCTTTCGCCAATCAACATGGATGACACCGAAGTGTTGTCCTGAAGGAACTCTCCTGGCCGTGGAGGGGCGAGCGAGGCTGCCGAGAAGGTGCCCAAGGGTGATACCTCAACTACCAAAAACATGGGGGGGGGGGAGACCCCCATGGTTACCGACAGCGGGGGCCCTGATCAATCCGGTCCCCAACCGGACATCATTCCAGAGACCAACATGGCTCCGGAATCGGGCGAGCAGCCCCCTTTGAAGGAGGGGGGAGCACCAGCTCCGACGGCGGCCTCCACTAATCCGGAGGCGTCGAATACTCTAGTGGAAGCACTGCAAGGTGCTTCCCTCATGGAGGAGCACCACACCCTGCTGGGTGTGGTGGTAGAGAAGGTTCAGTCCGCAAAGAGTGGGCTGAACAAAGCCTTCACCAGCCTACTAACAGGCTTCGAGGTATGCAACGTAATGCTCTAGACACTTTTTAGTATAAAGGGATATACCGGTGCATAGATAGTAAATCCTGAGACTCTGTCTGGTTTTGAAAAAGCCAGACAGAGGATCACATAGTATTCAGAAGAGGTGGCGTACTTTTAAATTGTATAAAAGGCTTCCATGCTGGTAGCAACCGCCCAGGCCGCTGAAGTTTCCGAAGTCAATAGGAAATTGAAGCTGGCTGATGATGAAATAGATCACATCAACAAGTGATTCGACGAGACGCAAGGTATGAATGTATGTTAAAGAGTTTGATCTTATATCTGAAGTGATATGTAAATTCAGAGTTTAACTCATGTACTACTGTGATTATGTGTGCAGTTGGCGCGGCCGAGGTCGAGAACCTCAAGAGCGCCCTTTCCCAGGCCAAGGAGGAGGCGAAGGCGAATAAAGCAACCGCTGACAAAGCAGCCACGGAACTAAAGGCCGAACAGGTCGCCCACTGAGGGAGTCCTGGATTAGGGGCTATCCGGACAGCCAGACTATATACTTTGTCTGGACTATTGGAGCGTGGAGATACAAGACTCAAGACTTCGTCCCGTGTCCGGATGGGACTCTCCTTTGCGTGGAAGACAAGCTTGGTGATCCGGAAATTATATTTCCTTCTTTGTAACCGACTCCATGTAAACCCTAGCCCTCTCCGATGTCTATATAAACCGGAGAGTTTAGTCCTTAGAGACAGAACCATAATCATCATAGGCTAGCTTCTAGGGTTTAGCCTCTACGATCTCGTGGTAGATCAACTCTTGTACTACTCATATCATCAATATCAATCAAGCAGGAAGTAGGGTTTTACCTCCATCGAGAGGGCCCGAACCAGGGTAAACATTGTGTCCCTTGCCTCATGTTACCATCAGCCTTAGACGTACAGATCAGGACCCCCTACCCGAGATCCGCCGGTTTTGACACCGACATTGGTGCTTTCATTGAGAGTTCCTCTGTGTCGTTGCTGCGAGGCTTGATGGCTCCCCCAATCAATAACACGGTCTAGGGTGAGATTTTTCTCCCCGGACAGATCTTCTTGTTCGGCGTCTTCGCACTGTGGGCCAATTCGCTTGGCCATCTGGAGCAGATCGACAGCTACACCCCTGGCCACCAGGTCAGGTTCGGAAACCTGAACTACATGGTCGATATCCGCGGAGACTTGATCTTCAATGGATTCGAGCCTGCGCCACGAATGTCGGACAGTCACGACGAGTACGGCTTAAACCTGCTGTCGGACAATGCTCGGGATATCACCCCTCCAGGAGCTCCGGACCTAAATCCGGAGCAGATTGCGTCGCCCAAGGACGGGTGGATGGACCCCGCCCCGGAGGGCGCACACTTATCGGCGGTAGAGCTGAACATAGGCCTCACCCTTAAGGAAGCCTGTGACACCTGACCCTCGGACTCGTATCCGTATATAGGTTCCAGTCCACGCACTCCCAAGCCCGCTGAATCCTGTTGGGCTCCAGTAATGGAGTTCACTACTGCGGATATCTTCCAGTACTCGCCCTTTGGCGACGTGCTGAACTCGTTAAAGTCTCTCTCTTTGTGTGGAGACTCTTGGCCGAACTATGCCCGGCTCGAGTGGGAATGAGGCGACGAACGAATTCGTTGCCCCCCACCACCCACTTCATAGCCACTGTCGACAATGTATCAGACATGCTTGACTTCGCCGGTATGGACATCGGCGCAGGAGACGACTCAGAACTAACGGGGGGCTGGACTACCACCTCGTCATATGATATATACATGGTGGATACGCCTAAAGAAGACGACGACGACAAACCAGAGGACAAAACCCCTGGGCAAAAGCCAAAACGATGGCGCATACGTCGCTCCAAGTCCAGCAACAGTAAAAATAGCGATAACAGTGCTAGAAAGATCGACACCCTAGTCAACTCCGAAGGCAACAATGACCACTTGGACCCAGCAATGGAGTAGGATGAGCCAGGTCATGCCGAACACAGTTCGGAGTAGACGCCCGATCAGAATGATCCCGAGGGACGAACTCATCAAACCGCCCCGGGACAAGAGCACAGTCCGGATGATGATGGATTCATCATCCCGGAAAGACGCTTGGAACGAGAGAACCTCCATAGAAAGCTTATGGCCACTGCGAGATGTCTAAAGTAGCAGAAGAAAAGGCTTAAGGCCGCACAGGAAACGCTCAATCACAGATGGAATAAAGTCCTTGACACTGAAGAAAAGTCTGGTGACGGTCGCCACACAAAGAGCTACCCAAAACGCAAGCTGCTGCCAGAATTCGATGATGAGGCCGTTCCGCCAAAAAACAATACGGCCAGGAGGCCGGACAAACCACTCCGCAACCGCAATAGAGCAGCTACCGATGCCGCACAAGATTTGTGTGAGCTCCTGGATAAAAAGGCAGGCGCGGCCAGGTCCACCTACGGATCTAAAGGACACGCCCCGGCGCAGGATTATGGTCACCAAACCGATCAGACCAACGGCATACCAGTTCGGAATCAGTACCGGACGCAACAACAGCCGACGGCATGCCACAACACGTCCAGATACAGAGGGGCTGCTCACCCCCTTGTAGCACCCCAAAAAATTAACCAAGTTTTAAATATTAAAATTTTGCTAGGAGTTTTAAAACTTTTATTTCTGTTGATTTCAGAACCTTTCTTTCAATATTAAGGAGTCTTTTCCAAGTGGAGCTTTCCAAAACTTATTGAACTTCTATGCTCTCTATATAACATTTTCTTAATCAATAGAATTATTTATTAAATTATTTCACCCTGAGCTTTTTTCATTAAAATGAATTGTTTTAAATTTTGGAGCTCTTTTTGAACTACAACCATTTGATATATTTAGCTAAAAATCCAACCAAAATTTGGAGATGTCATGTGATGTCTCTAAATCACTTGTATGCAATAATATATTTATTTCATTTCATATTTTGAGTTCTGCCCCTGTTTTTCAAATTTGGTCCAGTGGACACTTTTGCCCTATAGCATAATTAAATATTTCCCTAGAGCCTCCACCAAAATTATGGGATGTCAGTGGTAGCATGCCATCCAACTTTATGCAAAAACCTTGTGATGTTCTATGGAGAAATTAAGTGCACCAACCTCTTTGTCATTCTGGACCTGACTTGTGTTTTGTACTGCAACCCCATTCGTTCTTGCTCTAGTGACCTTGCGCTTTCACCTGCTTGTAGTCAACCCTGCAAAACCCCTAAGTCCAGGAGCATGCACTCTTTGGAACACTTTTGTCCATGTAGTGATGCCATTTACTCCCTGTCCAGAATTGTAGTTTTGCAAAACTTGCACTAGCAAGTTTCTCCTTTTGGCAAACTAACTTCACCGCCCTCTCATACATCCATAGAGACACTGATCTGGAATATTTGGCCACCCCAAGAACTGCCTGGATGCCCTTGGCATTTTGACAAACACCCTGAGCGCATAGCCAGATTTGACATGATTTCAAGTTTACATTGTGAACTTGAGCCCCTGACCCATCCACCATGTCCCTTGATTCCCTTGCTAACCCTAAACTAGCCCTGTTACTTGCCAACCTCACCCGCGACCTCTAGGCTACCCTGGCATTTCGTCGAGCATGTCCTGCGCGTGCTCTGGGCGTGCCCAGAGCGTGCGTTTGGCACGCACGTGCGCCCGAGCCGCCACGTCCCGCCCTGCACTCACTCCGGTCTGTGACCGACCGCAGCCAGCACGCCGTGTCCCCTTCTGCACCCCACAAGCCCCGCAGCTCTCGCCACGTCTCCGGCAGGCCAGTAGCTAGCCGCCACTGCCGCCTGACAGCTCCTGCGCTGGCCAGCGCCGCCCAAACCACCTCCGCTCGCCAGCTCGCCCTTGGAGCAGTAGCCGCTCGTCCGCTAGCTCCTGCCGCCATCCCCAGCCTCACCACGATGCCCTGCAGCTACAGAAAGACGGTCGCCGACGAGCTCATCCACGGCCGCCGCTGAACCGCCTCGACTCGCCTATTTAAGGAAGCCCCGAGCCCGTTCCCGCACACAGGAAACCTCAGGCCACCCCAACGGCGCTTCCCTAGCTCACAATCGACCCGGGGAGGTTTTCTTCCCCGTCTCCGGCAACTCCTGCCGCCGCCACTGCCCCGGCCATTTCGGCACCACTAGGACCTCCCCCTCTCCACTCTCTCCACCAGGAGCCTTCTCTTCCTCCCGTGAACCTTTCCCCCTGCTTGATTTTGACCGGGAACCACCGCAGCCCCAATAGCACTTTGCTCCCGAGGCCTCCTCCGCCGCGAAGCTCACCGTCGGCGACTCCCTCCACCCCCGCCGACACAACAACCACCGGGAAGACCGCCCCGGTCTTACAGATCCATCCCAACTCTCTGGAGCCTGCGGGGAGCAGCCATTCGCCGGCGTTGATCGCCGTCGCCTCGCCTCCGTTCGGGTGAAGGAAGAAGAGGGAAGGATGGACCGGTCAAACCTGACCAGTGGGCCCTTGGACCCACGGTCAGTGACTCAGGCGCGGTCCACGCTGGATAAGTGGAAGCGTATTTCCAGAGTACGCCTTCGACCTATACGTATATATTCGAAATGTTTTCTTTTCTGTTTTATTTTAAATAGCAGATTTTGACCAAACTTTGACCGGCTATATCTTATTAATTACAACTCCAAATAAATTTATTCTTTTTCCTATTGTCTAGTTTATTTTTAGATTTAATTGAAAAAATTTCAAAACAACTTTTTGTGCTGTTTTGATTTTGTGTGTTAATTCATATATATATTTTTTAAAATAGGATTCTTGAAGATTTCAAGATGTTTTGGAATGCACCCTGCTTTCCCATGACTTGAAGGCAAGCATTCTGAACCCTGGTGTAATTTTGTGTGTGAGTTGTTTGACTCGGTGACAGCACCACCCCGACACGAGCATACGTCATTTTATGTGAGGATGTGATCCTACTCATGAGTGCATAAAAATGATTTTTATGCTGATGGAGTTGATATGGTTATGATGGAAATCACCGTCATATGCCTCTCATGCATACCGGAAGGGAAGCCGAGGAGGCCTCTGTCTTGGGTAGACACGGTCTTGCCCCTAGTCCTCCGTCGAGACGGTCGTGTCCGGTATGGCATGAAGGGGTATGTCGCGTGGTGTTTCTATCTGTTGGTTGAAGAATATGTATTGTTATGCTAATCATGCAGGAAATATTTGAACCTCCTGAGTCGACCGTGGATCGAGTCTTGTTCCAGTAACCCCCATACTTGTTTCGTGCTGCCACTTGTCCCTGACAAAGGTAGGGTACGGTTCAGTAAGTTGTCAACCCCTTTCCTAGCACACACCGTACAGAGAGGCCATGGTGGAAGATACTGGAGGCATCCGGTAGTCATGCCACCGGGTCCGGGAGCATGGGTGTTTCAGTTGTAGCCGAAGGGGGTAGCTCCCCAGTTTGTGCGCGGTATAAATTTTGTGATCCCATGTTACGTCGAGGTTGTAGCCTCCCCACTTAGAGTTTTGCTTGATAGGTGTCGTGGGTGATTCCAGACACATGTGAGTTAAGCTGGTGTGTGCAAGTTAGGTGTGTTTTCAACAAAAAGACCGTAGGCGGAATTAGTCCCGATGGACTAAAGGAATCCGTTACTCATGGGTAAAGAGTACACCCTCTGCAGAGATTAAACTATTCGAATAGCCGTGTCCATGGTTAAGGATTACAGTCTGGGATGGGTCAGGTGTCGGTCTTAGTGTCGGTCTTCGGAGGTGAAACTGTTAAACCAGAACTGGAATCACAACTTGTGACTTGTGATAATTATGATTATTATTATTATTGACTAACCCGTGATATTATTGGTATTATCGAATATCCCTGGGATGGTTCTACCTCCTGGATATTTACTGTGTTTTCTTTTAAAGCCCTTTATGTGGTGTCGCTAAGACGCCCAACTGTGGCATTTCTTTTAAAGCCCTTTATGTGGTGTCGCTAAGACGCCCGACTGCGGCAATTCTTTTCAAGCCCTTTATGTGGTGTCGCTAAGACGCCCGACTGTGGCATTTCTTTTAAAGCCCTTTATGTGGTGTCGCTAAGATGCCCGACTGTGGCATTTCTTTTAAAGCCCTTTGTGTGGTGTCGCCAAGACGCCCGACTGCGACATTTCTTTTAGAGCCCTTTATGTGGTGTCGCTAAGACGCCCGACTGTGGCATTTCTTTTAAGAGCCCTTTATGTGGTGTCATTAAGATGCCCGACTGCGACATTTCTTTTAAAGCCCTTTATGTGGTGTCGCTAAGACGCCCGACTGTGGCATTTCTTTTAAAGCCCTTTATGTGGTGTCGCTAAGACGCTCGACTGTGGCATGCTTGTTATTTATTTCAAAATTTTAATACTACTATGTTATTGCATATTCGTAAATAACATGCTTGCACGCATCAAAGTTTTATTTATCTTTTGTGACTGACGTCATGAGCATAAAATATTTTCAGCACATCATTGTTATATTATACCTGTGTTCATAATGTTTGCGAGTACATTCAAAGTACTCACTGGCTTGTCCCTGGCTATTGTCTTGGCCAGATTTTCTTGCGCGGAGAGGAGCGACCGTGACGATAGTCCCGGAACCTAAGCAACGGTGATAGCAGCCTCGCGAGGATAGGAGTTAACCTAGTCAGTTGTTCTTGTGGAAATTGGAGTCCCATAAACACTGATGATCCATAAACCGCTTCCGCCATCAATCATTAGAAACCATTTGTTGTACTCACAGGCCAGAATGGTCTTGTACTGCATATTTTGTATTTTGCTTGGAATTTCTGTATCAAGTTGGTGCCTCATCAGCTAACAGTAATCCTGGGGCTGGTGAGCACAAGGGCCATTTTCGGGAAATTAACACCCAGAGAATCGGTCCCCACAAACTTGGTACCAGAGCCAGGCTGACCATTGGCTCATTCTATCTTAGCCAGGTCGGAAAACTTAGGCAAACCAACCTACCAGACCCTAACCAAAACCCTAGCCAAGCTTCCCGTGCAAGATAGCCACACAGTGATCCCGACACTTTTGGCAGTCGGTGCCCAACCTATCAGCCTAGCCTGTCGATCACACACCAGTGACCGATGGCAAAAATGTCTCATTCGCAAGCGTGCGAAGGAAGACTTCGTCCCCTTTTCTATAAATAGGGCACGCTAGCCTCAACCCAGCACAACATAGCCTCTTCCCCCAACCAAGCCACAATGCCTGGTCCCATAGTGCACAATGAGACGACAACAACCAACCTTGGAAGTTTTGTGACCATACTCACAAACCTCACCCGTCGTGCCTATGCGTTAGAAGAGCCCCCAGAATATGTTGTGTATCAAGGACCCATGAGTGGTGAGGACCGTCGATTCCGGGCCACTGTGCACATCTACGGTAGGGGTCTGTCGCCAGAACGCCCCTACAGGTTCACCGGAAGAACAACTTCCTTCGAGCCACAAGCCATCCAGCTAGCTGCTCGAGAGGCTATAGTTCAACTCCGGCAGTTGTCGCCCAGAGTTAACTGTCGCTCATTCTACTACTACCCCAGGCGTGAAGGGTATGGTAGACCACCCCAAGTTGCCCACGGAGATCACGAGACGGATCCCGCATTGTTGCACCTAGTGCGCTATGTAAGTGCACTAGAGGCACTGTTCGACCAGATCACCATTGATCTGATCACAGCTCGAGGAGAGCTGGTTCGCAGAGCCCCGGCAAGCAGGGAAGCCGAGCCCGACGCTGACAACCCAGTCGTGCTATTCGGACACCCGATCGACACCCTGAGGTCAGCCCCAGCTATCAACCCAGGTGCTTTGATGACCCCAGAAGTGCTCCGTCACCTTTTGGGAGCACACTCCAGCGGAATTGTGGCCAACAATCCCTGCGATGGTCATCATCGCTACCCCGACCCTGCAGTCCCTCCACCATCTCCGACTAATCCCGACAGTGAGACACGTGGAGAAGCCTCGACATCCACCAGGCACGTCCGTTTAGACATAAACGAGGTAGACTAAGCCGTACGAGTAGTACCGAGTCTCAGTGTATCCTCGCTTGTAATCGTGTAACCTTGTGTATAAACGCAACCTGTCGTTGTGCCTCTATTTTAATAGTAGCCTTGCGTGTTTTGTCAGCGCATGGTTGCACATTTTCAGGGCACAGCTACCAAAACCAACCCCGACGACACCCACAGTAACACGTCTCTTCATGAGATATGTGTATCCCTGACACTGACCCCGACCTTTGGAGCTAACCTGGCAGATTTATTACCTTTCACCATGGTAAATAAACCAACCCAGATGCTATATAAGAAGGCCACCTTGTGACCTTACCCAGCAACCCTCACCTCGTGCACCACTCTCACAACCATTTCTTGCCATGCCGAGCCCAAGTATTTATCGGAGAACCCCAGATGCAACCCCAGGTAGCTTTGTCAAAATATTGTGGGACTTTACCTGCAGTACCATGGGTTCTACCCAGCCACCCCAGTACGAGCTGTTCAAATCGAGAATCACCCCTTCCACCTCGGAATATTGGGCAGTAGTACACATCCCTCCGGTAGACTCCAACCAAGATCCAACGGAGGTCTCCTTCTTGGGGATATCCACGCCAACCCCACGCTTGGCCATAGAAGCTGCTGCGAAAGAAGAGATTGCTCGTCTTCGATCCGCAATACCCTATGCCCGCGATCGAGGATATTTTTATTTTCCGAGCCGTGCAGCACCCGGAGGAGTGACGCCATTTTCCGGTGGGCGGATTGAGAGAGACCCAGTGCTAGCCAACCTTATCCAGTACATCATCGCTCAAGAGCATTTGAACCAGCGAGTGATGGATTATCTCCAGAGTCTCGCTGATTTGAATCCTCAGATTGCCATCGGCAGACCACTGAGGCCCGACCCGGAGAGACACATACATCGTCTGGTCAATCCACATCCTCCAATTGAAGAGGAATGTATCCCTTTACCAGAGACATTTTCTCGAGACCCCGTCCAGTTACCATTCTCATTTTAGACGTCACTGCTGTGTTTTTTATTTCAGCATTTATTATTACGTTGCATGGTACCTCGAATTTGTGCGGCAAGTAGAATATTTAGTTTCTACTTATATGAGTGGTTTTCTTTGTGAGTAACCTGTGTAACCGCGAAAATCCTGGAATGAGATTTCTTTTCCCTGAGTTGCTGCATCGTTTATCCTCTCACGGCATGGATTATTTTTATTCACGCAGCACCACGACAACAGACCCACAACCACTCGAACTCTTACACTGCTTGCAAATACACGCAACCATGTTGCATCTCACCAACCACCCCTCGAAGCACTCCACATGTCTCCAAGGGAGAGATTAGCGGATAATCATCCGAATACTAATCACCTCCGGCACACCGATCACAGTGAATAACCGGAATTACGCCTAATCCCCGTGATCGCTGCCACCGCGGAGAGCCAGCACCCGAGCGGCAGCATCACGGCGGTCATCAAAGATCATCGCGCACAGGAGCACAGAGAGCGCCAGCACTGCCTCCAGCCCTCCACACACCAGGATCACGTACCAGTCCGGCACCACCTCCGCCATTGGAGCCTCGTCTTGAGCTCCGGTAAGCAGAAATGGAGGAGAAGGAAGAGGAGAAATGAGGCCAAGTGCGAAGATGAAGAAGGAGCACCGCGGTCGTTTTATAGCTCGAGATCGGTGTACGGTGGGCGAAGTCTACCAGCGCTGCTTGTCGCCCGATCGCCGGTGTTCGGAGGCGGATCCGCGAGTAGTGTCGACAGCGCACTGGCCCGCGAGGTGAGTGCACACTGCACCGGCAGCAAGCACGCTGCGCACTACCGCAGTACGGCCTAGATGCCCTACGCGCTAAACGTCGCCGGTGGAGAAAGCCGGGAAAGCGCGCGGGAGAGAGGAAGAAGAGAGAGCCAGAGGAAGAAGGAGAGACTGACAGTGGGCCCTGGTCCCACCTGTCAGCCAAAGAGAGCACTGTGCTCTTGGGTACGACCAGCGTATTGTAGAATTTAGAATTTGTTCTAAATTCACTGCGTCCAGCGTAGAAATCGCTCGTTTTTCCTAAGCGTGGAACTTCTCCACACAACGCTAGTATCCCACACTGTAGTTACTCACCACTTATTGCCCTCTCACTGTAGCCACCTTTTTACCGCTTTAGTAAAATGATCTTTTGAATAGGTAAAAGTATTTTGTTTTACAACCCTTAGCAAATCTCGAGGACGAGATTTTTCTTAAGGGGGGTAGTAATTGTAACACCCCAAAAATTTAACCAAGTTTTAAATATTAAAATTTTGCAAGGAGTTTTAAAACTTTTATTTCTGTTGATTTCAGAACCTTTCTTTCAACATTAAGGAGTCTTTTCCAAGTGTAGCTTTCCAAAACTTATTGGACTTCTATGCTCTCTGTATAACATTTTCTTAATCCGTAGAATTATTTATTAAATTATTTCACCCTGAGCTTTATTCATTAAAATGAATTGTTTTAAACTTTGGAGCTCTTTTTGAACTACAACCATTTGATATATTTAGCTAAAAATCCAACCAAAATTTGGAGATGTCATGTGATGTCTCTAAATCACTTTTATGCAATAATATATTTATTTCATTTCATATTTTGAGTTCTACCCCTGTTTTTCAAATTTGGTCCAATGGACACTTTTGCACTATAGCCTAATTAAATATTTCCCTAGAGCCTCCACCAAAATTATGGGATGTCAGTGGTAGCATGCCATCCAACTTTATGCAAAAACCTTGTGATGTTCTTTGGAGAAATTAAGTGCACCAACCTCTTTTTCATTCTGGACCTGACTTGTGTTTTGTACTGCAACCCCATTCGTTCTTGCTCTAGTGACCTTGTGCTTTCACCTGCTTCTAGTCAACCCTGCAAAACCCCTAAGTCCAGGAGCATGCACTCTTTTGAACACTTTTGGTCCATGTAGTGATGCCATTTACTCCCTGTCCAGAATTGTAGTTTTGCAAAACTTGCACTAGCAAGTTTCTGCTTTTGGCAAACTAACTTCACCACCCTCTCATACATCCATAGAGACACTGATTTGGAAGATTTGGCCACACCCAAGAACTGCCTGGATGCCCTTGGCATTTTGACAAACACCCTGAGCGCATAGCCAGATTTGACATGATTTCAAGTTTACATTGTGAACTTGAGCCCCTGACCCATCCACCATGTCCCTTGATTCCCTTGCTAACCCTAAACTATCCCTGTAACTAGCCAACCTCACCTGTGACCTCTAGGCTACCTTGGCATTTTGTCGAGCATGTCCCGGGCATGCTTTCGGCGCGCCCAGAGCATGCGTTTGGCACGCACTTGCGCCCGAGCCGCCGCGTCCTGCCCCGCACTCACTCCGGTCTGTGACCGACCGCAGCCAGCACGCCGTGTCCCCTTCTGCACCCCACAAGCCCCGCAGCTCTCGCCACATCTCCAGCAGGGCAGCAGCTAGCCGCCACTGCCGCCCGATAGCTCCTGCGCTGGCCAGCGCCGCCCAAACCACCTCCGCTCGCCAGCTCGCCCTTGGAGCAGTAGCCAATCGTCCGCTAGCTCCTGCCGCCATCCCCAGCCTCGCCACGATGCCCTGCAGCTAAAAAAAGACGGTCGCCGATGAGCTCATCCGCGGCCGCCGCCGAACCGCCTCGACTCGCCTATTTAAGAAAGCCCCGAGCCCGTGCCCGCACACAGGCAACCTCAGGCCACCCCAACGGCGCTTCCCTAGCTCGCAATCGACCCGGGGAGGTTTTCTTCCCCGTCTCCGGCAACTCCTGCCGCCGCCACTGCCCCGGCCATTCCGGCACCACTAGGACCTCCCCCTCTCCACTCTCTCCACCAGGAGCCTTCTCTTCCTCCCGTGAACCTTTCCCCCTGCTCGATTTTGATCGGGAACCACCGCAGCCCCAAAAGCACTTTGCTCCCGAGGCCTCCTCCGCCGCGAAGCTCACCGTCGGTGACTCCCTCTACCCCGCCAATCCAACGACCACCGGGAAGACTGCCCCGGTCTTGCGGATCCATCCCGACTCTCTGGAGCCCGTTGGGAGCAGCCATTCGCCGGCGTTGATCGCCATCGCCTCGCCTCCGTTCGGGCGAAGGAACAAGAGGGAAGGATGGACTGGTCAAACCTGACCAGTGGGCCCCTGGACCCACTGTCAGTAACTCAGGCGCAGTCCACGCTGGATAAATGGAAGCGTATTTCCAGAGTACGCCTTCGACGTGTATGTATATATTCGAAACGTTTTCTTTTCTGTTTTATTTTAAATAGCAGATTTTGACCAAACTTTGACCGGCTATATCTTATTAATTACAACTCCAACTAAACTAATTCTTTTTCCTACCTCTCTCAAATATTGTCTAGTTTATTTTAAGATTTAATTGAAAATTTTTCAAAACAACTTTTTGTGCTGTTTTTATTTTGTGTGTTAATTCATATATTTTTTTAAATAGGATTCTGGAAGATTTCAAGATGTTTTGGAATGCACCCTGCTTTCCCATGACTTGAAGGCAAGTATTCTGAACATTGGTGTAATTTTTTGTGTGTGTTGTCTGACTCGGTGATAGCACCACCCCGACACGAGCATACGTCATTTTATGTGAGGATGTGATCCTACTCATGAGTGCATAAAAATGATTTTTATGCTGATGGAGTTGATATGGTTATGATGGAAATACCGTCATATGCCTCTCATGCATACCGGAAGTGAAGCCGGGGAGGCCTCTGTCTTGGGTAGACACGGTCTTGCTCCTAGTCCTCCGTCGAGACGGTCGTGTCCGGTATGGCATGAAGGGGTATGTCGCGTGGTATTTCTATCTGTTGGTTGAAGAATATGTATTGTTATGCTAATCATGCAGGAAATATTTGAACCTCCTGAGTTGACCGTAGATCGAGTCTTGTTCCGGTAACCCCCATACTTGTTTCGTGCTGCCACTTGTCCCTGCCAAAGGTAGGGTGCGGTTCAGTAAGTTGTCAACCCCTTTCCTAGCACACACCATACAGAGAGGCCATGGTGGAAGATACAGGTGTCGTGGGTGATTCCAGACACATGTGAGTTAAGGTGGTGTGTGCAAGTTAGGTGTGTTTTCAACAAAAAGACCGTATGCGGAATTAGTCCCGATGGACTAAAGGAATCCGTTACTCGTGGGTAAAGAGTACACCCTCTGCAGAGATTAAACCTATTCGAATAGCCGTGTCCATGGTTAAGGATTACAGTCTGGGATGGGTCAAGTGTCGGTCTTAGTGTCGGTCTTCGGAGGTGAAACTGTTAAACCAGAACTGGAATCACAACTTGTGACTTGTGATAATTATGATTATTATTATTGTTGACTAACCCGTGATATTATTGGTATTATCGAATATCCCTGGGATGGTTCTACCTCCTGGATATTTACTGTGGTTTCTTTTAAAGCAATTTATGTGGTGTCGCTAAGACGCCCGACTGGGGAATTTCTTTTAAAGCCCTTTATGTGGTGTCGCTAAGACGCCCGACTGCGGCATTTCTTTTAAAGCCCTTTATGTGGTGTCGCTAAGACGCACGACTGTGGCATTTCTTTTAAAGCCCTTTATGTGGTGTCGCTAAGACGCCCGACTGTGGCATTTCTTGTAAAGC